>NW_028273834.1:0-25644 GCF_024610735.1 Ursus americanus | reverse complement strand
CCTCAGCAGATCCACCAGGAAAGGCACATTCCTCAGCATGCAGAACACGGACTACCTCCTACCCCCAGAAACCCTCTCCTTCCCCTCGATCAGGACAACCCACAACAGCTGGGAGTTACCCCAACTCCTCCGTTCTCCTGCTCCTAATAGCTAACCCATCAGCAAATCCTGTGAGCTCCATCTTCAAAATGGACCCAGAATAGGTCTAACCACTCCATCCAAGGCCACCTGTCTGGTCCACAGTGCCTGAGTTCCTGTAAAAGCTTTGTCATTGACCTGCCTTGCCATCTTCAACCCTCTGTCATCTGTTCTCAACACTGTAGCCAGGATGGCCCAGTGAAACAGGGTCTCATGGGGTTATAGCCCTGGAATGGTTTTTTCTGTCACCTCTCTGAGGTCATGTCCTAAGGTGTCTCCTGTGGCCACAGGGCCTTCTTGCTGCTCCTGGACATACCTGAAATTCTCCTGCCCCAGAGGCTTTGCACATGCTTTCCCTTCTGTTAAGAATGCTCTTGATGTGTTCTCACTCACCTTCGGAGAAGTCTGAATTGGAGTGACAGGAACAGAAGATGAGGCTGTGTGTTGGGTGAGGCTGGTGGCCCAGAAGAAGGTTCTCTGCCAGCTCGCCGCCTGTACCTCCCTTGCCCTCAGCCAGGAACTTGCACACAGCCCTCACCTGTCACAACTCTCACCCAGGAGACCCACAGCCACCCCTTCCCACACCCTGCTGCAGAATGCATTCAGCTCTCCTCTGGGACCCCTGTCAGCTTTACCCAGTCCTGGAACTCCCCTGTCTCCTGCAAAGCTCCCGGATTCCCCCTCTGCTTCCAAAATCGCAAGGCGTTCATGAGAAAGCTATAATGCTAAGTATTGAAAGTTTCGCACCTGCTTTCCCATTCTGTTGCCTCTCTCTCCACCTTCTTTCCTACCTGTGCAAACTGTAACATATCAGTGGAACATGAACATGCTCTGAGACCTGAATCTTTCATTGCAGCTTTCTGAGGACTCCTTATGTGATAAGAAACTAGTGTATCCTACAACAGGGTGTTTCACATCTCTCATCTATAGAATAGTACAGCCCAAATCACTACAATTTTACCTCACTCTTCATGAAGCAGAACACTTTTTCCTTTCTTCTTTTACTTAAATTCCAGTTAGTTCACATGCCATGGAGTATTCGCTTCAGGGGTAGGATTTAGTGATTCCTCACCTGCATACAGTACCCGGTGCTCATCACAAGTGCCCTCCTTAATACCCCTCACCCATTTAACTCTTCCCCCCACGCCCCTGTCCTGCAGCAACACTCAGTTTGTTCTCCAAGTTTGAGTCTATTTCCTTGTTTGCCTCTCTCATCACCCCTCCACTCTGTTCATCTGTTTTCTTTCTGAAATTCCACAAGCATGAGAGCATAGGATATTTCTCTTTCCTCAATGATTTTGCTTAGCTCAATACACTCTAGGTCCACCCGCATCCTTGCAAATGGTAAGATTTCATTCTTTTTGAAGCTGGGTCATATTCCATTATATATACGTATCCCACTTCTGCTTTATCCATTCATCAGTGCATGGACTTTGGGATTCTCTCCATAGTTTGGCTACTGTGGACATTGCTGCTATAAACATCATGGTGCATGTACCCCCTTTGAATCTGCATTTTTGTATCCTTTGGGTAAATACCTAGAAGAGCAATTGCTGGATCATGGGGTTGTTCAATGTTTAACTTTTTGAGGAACCCCCACACTGTTTCCCAGACTGGCTGCACCACTTTGCATTGCCACCAACAGGATGGGAGTGTTCCCCTTTAAGCAGAACATTATCTGCCGGCAATTTCATAAGAGGAAACAAAACCTCTGGGAGATGCACCCAGGGTCAGGCAAGCAGTTGCAGACTTCACCCCAAGGCTCCTGACGCCAAGCCCCTTGAAGCCACCAGCATGCCACTATCCAAAAGAATTCCCAGACTCTCCTTCTGACTCCACCACCAAAGAAACTACAGAGAGAATATGGCACCTCAAAATATGGAGATAATACATTTAGTAAAACTAGAAAGTCAAGCTCAACTTTTAAACAGGAACAGGCCGCTTTGGATAATTTTGAATTTTCCCTCCACCCTAATTTTAACTCTTCTGATGAATAAACTAATCAATGATGAAACATCACCTTTGCCAAATGACATCATCCAAGTCTGTATCAGATGAAAATAAGCCACCTAACTCTAGATGCTGGTCACTCAACCATATCTTAGGCCCAATTGAATAAACACTGTTAGATGAAGGAACAAATTAGATGTTACAAACAGGCACAGAGTGAATCTCACCTTCCCTTTCTAATAAAAGAGGGTTGCTAGGAAACAGATGGGCAAAATACATTTGTAAGCAATAAATGGACAGAGAAATTGTGATCCCCTGCAAAGTTCTACCTGCAGGGAAACTAAGTAATTCTTGTACCAAACCCAGAATGCTGACAGCTACTTCAATTTTACTTTGTGGCTCAACTAGAGAAAAGAGAAAAGCCTAGGAGGTTTTGGGATAAAGAGAGGTTTTACCTCCAGCCCTGACATAGATAGGACATTTTGCCAAACATACCTGTGCTTTCTCTGAGCACTGGTGTCCTGTGACAAGCTGCCTCGCTGACTCCGATGCTGACGTTCAAAACCTCGTGTGTCTTGGAGCCAGAGCAGAGAAGTGCCGTCAGCTGGGGAGAAGAAGGCACCTCTGACCTAAAGCCTGCACACCTGCTTCGGTTTCTGGGCGAAGGGGCAACACATACTTGTTGTTTAGCAGTAATTATCTTCATTCTCAATAGACCAATGACCTTGCCTTTTCTGGAAGGCAGACTTACTCTTCTAAAGAAACCCTCAATTCGTCTATTCCCAATGCAACTAGAGTGGGGTCTGGTTTATGCCCGCCTCCAGGCCCCCACCTGGAGGATTTTCCTGCATGATTCTAATAGCCAATTACCACTAACCTGGGGGCACACGGGGCATAATGCTGAAGTTGGGGGACGGCTCTGGGGCATGCTACTGCCACACCTGTGCCTGGGGACCAGGGCACACCCTGCTGAACTCAGGGTACTGCTCAAGATGCATCACCTGCACTGTGTCAGAGAACTGAAGGTGGGGATTGTGTGAAGTCCTTACCCGCACTCTTCCAGGGGAACTGGGGAAACCTTGAAATTCTGCAACCCATCCCACAAAAGCTCAGGTGAGTGGGTGTCCTGGAGTTCACGGGTATGGGGAATAAAGTCAGTTGAGGACATGGGGCAGAAGAGACTTTAAAGGGAAAAAGAAAACTCACCTGAGTCCCCACAAGGAACCCTCTCCCCATGCCCTTCCAGAACCCTGAATCCCACCTGGGGCGCACCCTACCCCCGGACCCCCACCCCAGTGCACGCTGCTCACTCACCAGCAGGGATCTCCACAGGGCAACTCTCTCTCTCTCTCAGTGCCCCTTCTTTGCCCCAAGTCTGCAACCCACTGCAAGTCTGGGACTGCCCACAGAGACATAGCTCCACCCCCAAGCGGTGAATGGTTGGTGAGGGTGGTGCCTGAGCCCCTTGGATGCTGGGCAACCCGCCCTCAAGCCCCTGGAACCCTGAAAGTGCAGGGGGCCCAAGAAGCGCCTGCTCGACCCAACACCCAGCACAGGCATGGGTGGGATCGTGGGCCGAGGTCCCCCCACACACCTGGCCCCTTCCAGGGACCCCTCTAGCTGCAGACCACCCTCAGAGTCCTGCCCCTTCCCTTTCTGCACCAGCCCTCCCTGCTGGGGTGTGCCTGGTTTTGGGCAAGTCTCTCAGACCCTCCAAGGCTTGGGCTTTAGGAAATGCAATGTTTTTATGCATTTTCAGTATGTACATGTCAGTATGACTTTAATCTTATGGGAGCCAAAGAGGTTCTTTATTTTTTCTTATCTTTATGTTGGCATTTTTGGTTATTGTTTTCTTCTCGAAGCAGATGTACAACATGTGCTTGGGGCAGAAATAGGGCCCATGCTTTCAGGTTTTGCCCAGTCATTTTGAGCCGGGTAAAATGTTAAAGGATATCTTCCCTGGGAGCCCAGGATCAGGGCCCACAGATGATATAAGATAAAAATTACTTTCATCATTATAATTACTCCTAAATGGAGGAATTTGAGACAAAAGCACCTTCACAAGAGTACCAAGAAATCAAAATGATGCCCACAGAAGGCTACCTGCTCCATGGTCAGCACAGGTAACAGAAGTGTTCACAGTCTCTGGACTCCTGCCCTTCTCTTGCCCAAATCTCTAAAGTACACAGACCACTTAAAATCGGAATTGTAGAACTGCTAGACACCTTAGAGATGTCTGGCACCATTCCCTTGGACTGCAGAAGAAAACACAGTAGCTCGTTGTCACAAACTAATTTCAACATGAAGTGCCCCCTGGATGCACTAAGTTCTTTCTCTGCAAATGTTGACTAATGTAAGTCACAGTCATACCATTTAAAAACTACGATGGCTGGGAAGTCATCGTAGGTAAGGGAATATTTTAGCCATGTTTATAAGCATTGGCTCACTTTGTAGAAGAGGCTGAGCTGAGTGTTTTTAAATACTATTTCAGGTACAAGAGAGGAGTTAAGATGGCGGAGGAGTAGGAGACCCCTTTTTCAGCAGGTCCCCTGAGTTGAGCTGGATAGGTACCAGACCAGCCTAAACAACCACGGAATCAGCCTGAGAGGCAGGAAGATACATCTGGACCTCTACAAATGAACATCTCCAGCGCTGAGTATTGAGGTATGAAGCGGGGAGCCTTGAAACCGGGCACAGATATCAGAAGATAAACGGAAGGGGGGGAGCCGCCATGTTCTGGCACCCGGAAGCAGCAACCACCTGCACCAGGGAGCGGGCGGACTCATGGATGGCACACGGGAGAGAGTGGACTGAGACCGGTGAGCCCAGAGCGTGCGCCACCAGGCTTCTCCTGGAACACCGGAATCCCGGTGTGCTCACCAGGCATAGACTGAGACCAGGAGACCCGGGAGCCCACGGGGCGGCTGGCGGCTGGCAGGCCACCTGCACAGGGGATCTGGCGGACTTGCGGTAGGCACCTGCGAAACAGCAGACTGAGACCCTGAACCAGGTGCCAGAGCCACCAGGCTTCTCATGGAACTCTGGAATCCCGGTGTGCTCAGGGGATCCAGACTGAGACCAGGAGCTTCCAGAGAGAGATCAGGTCTTCTGGTGGCTGGCAGCATTAGAAACACAAAGGACAGAGATGCACTAGCCCCGGAATTGAGGCCAGGGACACCAGGTGTGGGGTGCACATCCCAGGATGCTACAGGGTTGAGCAGCACCAACAGTAATGGAGTTAAAGTGGCCAGAACAAGGGTGGAGAACAGGCCGCATTCCCTCTGTTCTGTGACAATTCAGCCTCTGCTGCTCTGACTCTCAGAAAAGGCACAGCAGATCACCAGAGAAAGCCGCCAGGGAACAAAAGCCTGGAAATACTGGCCCAGAGCATGCCCACCCCCATTCACCCTTGCAGGGGACACGGAAACTCTACCCAAACAGGGTTGCCTGAGTATGGGCATGGGAAAATACAAATCCTTAACAATAGAGAACAAATGGATGGTTACCAGAGAGGAGGTGGATAGAGGGATGAGTGAAATAGATGAAGCGGATTAAGAGGACACTTTTCTTGATGACCACTGAGTAATATATAGAATTACTGAATCACTCTATTGTACACCTGAAACGAATGTAACACTGTATGTTAGCTCTACTGGAATTAAAATAAATTTTTAAAAAAGATTTTTCTTTCAGGAACCTCTTTAAAAAAGCTTTTCCTGTGCACTGTGCATAAGCCCTACTTGGGAGGATTCACTCTACAATAATTATTCACTCTATGCCTTGAATTCAGATTTCACTGAGTTCTTACTGTGGATCCCAGGCCACGGGAGCCATGGTCCTTTTCTGTCCAGGCTCAGCACCTATGCATTCAAGATTGGAAGTAGAGACACATGTCACTTCACAGTCCAGAAAGCTATTATTGTTTCTGTTTCAGTGTGAGAGAGTCACAGACTTTTGGACAGGTTTCAGAGCAGGTATATTATGGATCCTGGATCTCTACTTCAATGTTCATTGCCTGGATCCATTTGGCTAATAGGTTGCCTGTGGATGGGCTTGCTTCCAAGCACATACATGGAAGATGCAACGGTGGGTGGGCTTGGTGCGGGACAGGAAGAAGATCAAAAACAGACAAGGGTCCAACCCCTCCCCTGATCCAGGAACTGCTACAGGAGAGGGTACGGGAGGTAGAATCCATGCGAAACTCCAAGGTCACCAGCTGAACACAGAAGGCATAAGTCAAGGGATCTGGAGATGCAGGGGTTGAAGGCTGCTCTGAGCTACCTCTGGGAGGAAGGGAGGGAAGGAATGAGAAGGAGACACTGCCTGCCCCTGGCCCATGCCGGCTGCCCACCGCTCCAACACACATCAGTCTACACAACTGACACAGCCTGGGTTCAGGATGGGCTGGCTCGGGTCCCTCAATCCTCAGTGGGACAGCTGGTCTCAGGGCTCAGGGACATGCTGAGGGAGATGAGAGGGAAAGCTGTCCCACCCAGGTCATCCCCTCCATGAGCAGACAGCCCTTCAGAACTGCTAAAAAGAAACCCCACTAATGGGGCTGAAAGACATGCCATGGATGAACTAAGGCATAGAAATATGTAAAATAATATTCATTTTTAAGTTCAGAGCTGTCCGCTCAGAAAGTGGGGAGAGATTCCCTGAAGAAGACTGAGGGGAGGGCAGGCCATGCTGAAAAGGGAGACATGGCTCTCCTAATTGGGGACCTGCAGCCCCCTTCCAGGGCAGGGCATCATCCTCGCATCACAAGAGATCCATGGAAGTGTTCCATCAGGGCCAGATATTTGTCTCGAGAAGGCTACCCTGGCATCAGACTGCACAGGGCACCAGGGACGAGGGCCAGATGGAGGACGGACAATACCCTGGAGGCCATGGGGCAAGAGCAGAGTCACATGACCTTGAAGATGATGATGAAAAGCAGGAGGTGGCAGCATGGAGCTGGCACGAAGTACCATGGGAGCAGTGCCCAAAGCTACACTGACTGGGTGCCTCCTTGCCAGGTGTGGCTCACTTCAGTGGGCTCCAGACTAGACCTGACCACAAGTCTAGGAAGTGTGCACCACCCCCGGCCTCCTCTCCCCTTGCGGCTGCTAGGAATCACAGTCACAGACGCTGGGCAGCTTTCGTGGAAACCAAGCAGTGGCTCCCACGCACGCTGCACCTCTGGTGGTGGGCCAGTGCGACCCTCATGCCTGGCCAGACACTGATGTCTACCTGTCTCCACAAAAATCCACAGACAGGAGGGTGTCCCTGAATTCCACAGCACCTGATGAGACAGATCCACAGAACCCAACACCCAGTGGGTCACTCGGGACCTCACCTATGGTCATGGAGCTCACCATATCTTATTTCTGTCACTTCCCACAGAAAGCCTGTTTCTGATCACCCACAATACCATACATCCTGGTTGGTGACCTGGGGTCATGCCATGAACCCACATGGCACCTTTCTTTAAGAGAAGGCTATGCCTACACCTCCTAGAAAATATTTCTAATGAAGTACAAGTCCATCAGGACTACGGTGTGAACAGTAGCACACAGCCTGCATGGTAGTAGTCAGTAATTCTAACAAGGGTTAACCCCACCCCCGTCTCACAAAACCTTCCTCCGTCCCACGGAACTCATGCTCTGCCCTCAGAAAACCCTTCAGGAAACAAACCTTTATCTGAATGCTCTCTTCACCTTCTGCTTCAAATCTTGTCCAACCACAATGATATGAAACTAGAAATCAGTCTCAAGAAAAAAATGGGACAGTCAAAAATAGGTGGAGATTGGGGGGCCTGGGTGGATCAGTTGTTAAGGATCTGCCTTCAGCTCAGGTCCTGATCCCAGGATCCTGGGATTTAGCCTGGAATCAGGCTCCTTGCTCAGCGGGAAGCCCGCTTCTCCCTCTCCCACCCCCCTGCTTCCATTCCCTCTTTCACTGTCTCACTCTCTGTCAGATACCTAAATAATCTTAAAAAAATATGTGGAGATTTAACAACAAGCTACTGAACAACCAACAGTCAAAGAAGAAATCAAAAAAGATTTTAGAAGTACCTTGACACTGATGAAAAAGACAACTTACAAAAACATAAGGGATGCAGCAAAAGTAGCTTTATGGGGGACATTCATAGAAACTCAAGTCTTCGTCAATCCATGAGAATGGTCTCCAATAAACAACTTGATTTATGTGGTAAAGAAGTAGAAAATAAAACAACAAACAAAGCCCCAAATTAGTAGAAATAAGGAAATAACAAAAAGGAATGCATAAATAAATCCAACGGAGACTAAAAAGACAAAAAAAAAAAACAATGAAAATGAAAGCTGCCTTTTTTGGAAAGATAAACAAAACTGACAAACTTAGCTAGACTCACCAAGAAAGACAGAGGACTCGAATACAATCAGGAAAGAAAGATAATGGATTCCTGTCTCATATCAAAATCAAAAGAACTCTTCAAACTTGGACACAACAACTTCTTGCAAGCCACGTCTCTAAAGGCAAAGGAAATAAAAGCAAAAAAGGAACTATTGGCACTTCACCAAGATAAAAAGCTTCTGCTTGGCAAAGCAAATGATCAACAAAACAAAAAGTCAACCTATGGAATCGAAGAAGATATCTGCAAATGATATTACAGATAAAGGGCTAGTATCCAAGATCTATAAAGAACTCCTCAAACTCGACACCCAAAAAATGGGCAGAAGACACAAAGGGATACTTCTCCAAAGAAGACATACAAATGGCCAACAGACACATGAAAAAATGCTCCACATCACTTGCCATCAGGCAAATACAAATCAAAACGACAATGAGATACCACCTTATACCAGTTAGAATGGTTAAAATTAACAACACAGGGGGCACCTGGGTAGTACAGAGGTTAAGCGTCTGTCTTCGGCTAAGGGCGTGATCCTGGCATTACGGGATCGAGCCCCACATCAGGCTCCTCCGCTATGAGCCTGCTTCTTCCTCTCCCACTCCCCCTGCTTGTGTTCCCTCCCTCGCTGGCCATCTCTATCTCTGTGGAATAAATAAATAAAATCTTGAAAAACAAATTAACAAGACAGGAAATTACAAAAAGTCAGAGAGGATATGGAGAAAGGGGAGCCCTCTTACACTACTCGTGAGAATTCAAGCTGGTATAGGCACTTTTGAACAATATGGGGGTTCCTCAAGACATTAAACACAGAGCTATCCTATGACCCACCAACTGCACTACTGGGTATTTACCCTATAGACACAGAGTAATGAAAAGAAGGGACACCTGTATCCCAACGTTCATAGCAACAATGTCCATAATAGCCAAACTGTGGAAGGAGCCAAGATGTCCTTCAGCAAATGAATGGACGAAGAAGATGTGGTTCATCTATACAATGGAATATTACTCAGTCATCAGAAAGGATGAATACCCACCATTTGCACCAAGGTGGATGGACCAGGAGGGGATTATGCTAAGTGAAATTAAGTCAAGCAGAGAAAGACAATTATCATAAAGTTTGACTCCGATGTGGAATGGAAGGAATAGCATGTAACATTAGAAGAAGGAAGGGAAAAGTGAAGGGGGGGGAATGAGAGGGGGAGATGAACCATGAGAGACTATTGACACTGGGAAACAAAATGAAGGTTGCAGAAAGGGAGGGTAGGGGAATGGGTAATCCTGGTGATGGGTATTAAGGAGGGCACGTGTCATAATGAGCACTAGGGGTTATATGCAAGCAATGAATCATGGAACACTTCATCAAAAACAAATGAAGTACTGTAGGGTGACTAACATCATTTTAAAAAAGGAGAAAGATATGAAATCCATACAGGAAAACTGTCACTATTTGCAAATGACATGAAATCCCGAAAGATTCCACAAAAAAAAAACTGTTAATTTAAACAAATTCAAGAAAGCTGCAGGATATAAAGTCAATATACAGAGACCTGTTGTCTTTACTTTTTTTCAGATTTTATTTATTTATTTGAGAGGAAGAGAAAAAGCACATGCAGGGGTAGTGTCAGAAAGAGGGAGAAGCAGACCCTCGATAAGCGGGGAGCCCTACACGGGGCTCAATCCCAGAACTCTGGGATCATGACCTGAGCTGAAGGCAGACACGTCACCTATGGGGCCACCCAGATGACCCAACTTCTTGCATTTCTGTATACTGATGACACACTTTCGCAAAGAGAAATTAAAAAAGCAATGCCATTTACAATTGCATCAAAAAAATCTAGGAATAAAAGTAACCAAAAATGCGAAAGACATAGTACACTCAACACATGGCAGAAAAGAAATGAAAAACATGTGTGTCGAGGGGGGCAGAATGTGTGGTTCAAAGATTTGGAAGGCAACACAAACAAATGGAAGCATACGCCATGCTCCTTAACTGGAAGAGTTAATTATGTGAACATGTCCATCGTACCCAAAGCAATCGACAGATGTGATGAAATCCCTATCTGAATTCCAGTGGCATTATTCAAGGAAATAGATAACAGTCCTCAAACTTGTATGGAATCACAAAAGGCCCCAAAAACGCAAAGCAACCTGAAGAAAGAAAGGTGCAGTCAACACACTCCTGGATTTCAAGCTAGATTACAAAGATGTTGTCATCAAAACAGGATGGTACTGGCATAAACACAGACCCAAGGTCAGTGGAACAGAACAGAAAGCTCACAAACTTACCCACACGTAGATGATCCTAACTTATGACACAGCAGCAGAAGATATGCCATGAGGGAAGGACTGTGTCTACAGTGAGCGGTAACAGCCAAACTGGACACTAAAGGCAGAAGAATATAACTGGGTCAATTTCTTACACCACCAAAATTTTTAATGGATGAATGATTTGAAAATAAGACCTGAATCCATAAACCTCCAAGAAGACACAGGTACTAAGTCTCTCGACATAGGTTTTGGCAAAGAGTCTTCAGATCCGACACCAAACGCAAAGAAACAAAAGCAAAAATAAACAAGTGGAACAACTTCAAACTGAAATCTTCCACTTGGCAAAAGAAACCAGCAAAAACTTAAAAGGCCACTGACCCAATAAGAAAAAATATCTGCGAATCATATGTGTGAGAAGAGGCTAATATCCAAAATACACACAACACCCGTACAAATCAAAACAAAAAAAAAATCTGTATTAAAAAATGGGAGAATATGTGAATAGATACTTTCCAAAGATGGCACACAGGTGCCAACAGACAGAGAAAGTTATTCGACATCACTTAATATCGACAGGGAAACATCATCAAACCCACAATCGGCTATCCCCTCACAATTGTTGGAACAGCAATTTTCCCAGAGACAGACACCAGGTGGGGTCAAGGGTGTGCAGACAAGGAGACACTGTGCACTGTTGGTGGGAATGGAAATTGGTGCAGCCATTGTGACAAACGGTATGGAGGTTCCTGAAAAAATAAATACAACTACCACATGACCCAGTAATGGCTCTACAGAGTATTGATTTGGAGAACACAAAAATACTGCCTCAAAAAGACAGATGCACTCCCACATTCAGTGCAGCATTATTCACAAGAACCAGACATGGAAACACAGACCTTGGGGTCCTTATGCCAAGTAACTCAGACACAGAAAGACCAATACCAGATGCTCTCATGTACATTCCACGAGGAATAAACAAATACTGAACGCATAGATACTGAGAGCAGATTGGTAGGTGCCAGATTCGGAGATGGGGTGCTAGAAACGGGTGAAGGTGGTCAAAGTCTCAATGTTTGAGTGAGAAAATCCTAGTCATGAAATGTTCTGTCCAGCATGGAGACTAAAACTAACCCTGCAGCATGGGGTATAGGTTTCCCTGCTCTTTGAAAGTACAGGGCTTCTGAGAAACCTTGCACAGCAGAAATGGTGTCAAGAAGGAATGACCATTAATTTACACGGAACAATTAGACAGTGTGCTCAGACTCCAAAATTCCTCTCTTTGGCTTTTCTTAGGCCTCAGGACACAAGTTTCTAACGGAGGCCCAGCATAAATGAAGATAAAGCAGAAGCAGAGGCTCACAGACACCATTCAAAATGCTGGTGGCTGGATGCGGAGAGCGGATCCCAGCGGAAGGACCTGGTTGGGGTGCACGCCGCCTCTGTCGTGCTTCTCCCCAAAACAGATGCTGAACGCTATTCTCACTGTTCACCTTTTTTCATAAGAGGGAAATCCTCTTCAGGTCTCTTCCTCTTACTGAAGATGGGTAATAACATAGTTCTTTCAAGAAAGCCCAGTGTCTTACTGTGAACGTTTAAAAAGTGGGGGATACTTGTACTTGAGCATTGCTGAGGGAGGAGATGTGAAAGGTACTCCCAGACACAAACCTCAGCAGATCCACCGGGAAAGGCACTTTCCTCAGCATGCGGAACACGGACTACCTCCTACCCCCTGAGAAAACCTCTCCTTCCCCTCGATCAGGAAAACCCACAACAGATGGGATTTACCCCAATTCCTCCGTTCTCCAGCTCCTAATAGCTAACCCATCAGCAAATCCTGCGAGCTCCATCTTCAAAATGGACCCAGAATATGTCTAACCACTCCATCCAAGGCCACCTGTCTGGTCCACAGTGCCTGAGATCCTGGAAAAGATTCGTCATTGACCTCCCTTGCCATCTTCAACCCTCTGTCATCTGTTCTCAACACTGTAGCCACGATGGCCCAGTGAAACAGGGTCTCATGGGGTTATAGCCCTGGAATGGCTTTCTGACACCTCTCTGAGGTCATGTCCTAAGCTGTCTCCTGTGGCTACAGGTCCTTCTTGCTGCTCCTGGACATACCTGAAATTCTCCTGCCCCAGAGCCTTTGCACATGCTTTCCCTTCTGTTAAGAATGCTCTTGATGTGTTCTCACTCAACTTCGGGAAGTCTGAATTGGAGTGACAGGAACAGAAGATGAGGCTGTGTGTTGGGTGAGGATGGCGGCCCAGAAGAAGGTTCTCTGCCAGCTCTCAGCCAGTGCCTCACTTGTCCTCAGCCAGGAACTTGCACACAGCCCTCACCTGTCACAACTCTCACCCAGGAGACCCACAGCCACCCCTGGAGCCCACCCTGAACACACCCTGCTGCAGAATGCATTCAGCTCTCCTCTAGGACCCCTGTCAGCTTTACCCAGACCTGGAACTCCCCCCTGTCTCCTGCAAAGCTCCCGGATTCCCCCTCTGCTTCCAAAATCACACTGACATAAAGCTTTCATGAGAAAGCTATAATGCTAACAAATGAAAGGTTCACACCTGCTTTCCCCTTCTGTTGCCTCTCTCTCCACCTTCTTTCCTACCTGTGCAAACTGTAAAATATCATTGGAACATGAACATGCTCTGAGACCTGAATCTTTCATTGTAGCTTTCTGAGGACTCCTTATGTGATAAGTAACTAGTGTATCCTACAACAGGGTGTTTCACATCTCTCATCTATAGAATAGTACAGCCCAAATCACTACAATTTTACCTCACTCTTCATGAAGCAGAACACTTTTTCCTTTCTTCTTTTACTTAAATTCCAGTTAGTTCACATGCCATGGAATATTCGCTTCAGGGGTAGGATTTAGTGATTCCTCACCTGCATACAGTACCCGGTGCTCATCACAAGTGCCCTCCTTAATACCCCTCACCCATTTAACTCTTCCCCCCATGCCCCTGTCCTGCAGCAACACTCAGTTTGTTCTCCAAGTTTGAGTCTATTTCCTTGTTTGCCTCTCTCATCACCCCTCCACTCTGTTCATCTGTTTTCTTTCTGAAATTCCACAAGCATGAGAGCATAGGATATTTCTCTTTCCTCAAATATTTTGCTTAGCTTAATACACTCTAGGTCCATCCACATCCTTGCAAAGGGTAAGATTTCATTCTTTTTGAAGCTGGGTCATATTCCATTATATATACGTATCCCACTTCTGCTTTATCCATTCATCAGTGAATAGACTTTGGGATTCTCTCCATAGTTTGGCTACTGTGGACATTGCTGCTATAAACATCATGGTGCATGTACCCCCTTTGAATCTGCATTTTTGTATCCTTTGGGTAAATACCTAGGAGAGCAATTGCTGGATCATGGGGTTGTTCAATGTTTAACTTTTTGAGGAACCCCCACACTGTTTCCTAGACTGGCTGCACCACTTTGCATTGCCACCAACAGGATGGGAGTGTTCCCCTTTAAGCAGAACATTATCTGCTGGCAATTTCATAAGATGAAGCAAAACCTCTGTGAGATGCACCCAGGGTCAGGCAAGCAGTTGCAGACTTCACCCCAAGGCTCCTGACGCCAAGCCCCTTGAAGCCACCAGCATGCCACTATCCAAAAGAATTCCCAGACTCTCCTTCTGACTCCACCACCAAAGAAACTACAGAGAGAATATGGCACCTCAAAATATCGAGATAATACATTTAGTAAAACTAGAAAGTCAAGCTCAACTTTTAAACAGGAACAGGCCGCTTTGGATAATTTTGAATTTTCCCTCCACCCTAATTTTAACTCTTCTGATGAATAAACTAATCAATGATGAAACATCACCTTTGTCAAATGACATCATCCAAGTCTGTATCAGATGAAAAAAAGCCACCTAACTCTAGATGCTTGCCACTCAACCATATCTTAGGCCCAATTGAATAAACACTGTTAGATGAAGGAACAAATTAGATGTTACAAACAGGCACAGAGTGAATCTCACCTCCCCTTTCTAATAAAAGATGGTTCCTAGGAAACAGATGGTCAAAATACATTTGTAAGCAATAAATGGACAGAGAAATTGTGATCCCCTGCAAAGTTCTACCTGCAGGGAAACTAAGTAATTCTTGTACCAAACCCAGAATGCTGACAGCTACTTCAATTTTACTTTGTGGCTCAACTAGAGAAAAGAGAAAAGCCCAGGAGGTTTTGGGATAATGAGAGGTTTTACCTCCAGCCCTGACATAGATAGGACATTTTGCCAAACATACCTGTGCTTTCTCTGAACACTGGCGTCCTGTGACAAGCTGCCTCGCTGACTCCGATGCTGACGTTCAAAACCTTGGGGGTCTTGGAGCCAGACCAGAGAAGTGTTGTCAGCTGGGGACAAGAAGTCACCTCTGACCTAAAGCCTGCACACCTGCTTCGGTTTCTGGGCGAAGGGGCAACACATACTTGTTGTTTAGCAGTAATTATCTTCATTCTCAATAGACCAATGACCTTGCCTTTTCTGGAAGGCAGACTTACTCTTCTAAAGAAACCCTAAATTCGTCTATTCCCAATAAAACTAGAGTGGAACATTTATTTCTCACTTAAATAGAAAACACTGTTATTATCGACATTGCGTGAATGAACTTTTAAAAACATTTTAGAGAGAAAGGAAGAGACCTTTATTCAAACCCAAGTCAGGACAGCTTCCTGGGAGACACAATCTTCACCAAGAAGGGAGTGCTCCGGGGAAGGAACATTTGGGGCAGGCTTATATATTTTTTCTGTTTTCTTTTAAGTACAGAGTTACACACCACAATGAGGATATTCTTAGATTCTAGAAAGTGACAGACTCTTTCTTATGTTTTCAGTATGTACATGTCAGTATGACTTTAATCTTATGGGAGCCAAAGAGGTTCTTTATTTTTTCTTATCTTTATGTTGGCATTTTTGGTTATTGTTTTCTTCTCGAAGCAGATGTACAACATGTGCTTGGGATAGTTAGGGCCCATGCTTTGAGGTTTTGCCCAATCAATTTGAGCCGGGTAAAATGTTAAAGGATAGCTTCCCTGGGAGCCCAGGATCAGGGTCCACAGATGATATAAGATAAAAATTACTTTCATCATTATAATTACTCCTAAATGGAGGAATTTGAGACAAATGCACCTTTCACAACAGTACCAAGAATTCAAAATGAATCCCACAGAAGGCTACCTGCTTCATGGTCAGCACAGGTAACAGAAGTGTTCACAGTCTCTGGACTCCTGCCCTTCTCCTGCCCAAATCTCTGAAGCACACAGACCACTTAAAATCAGAATTGTAGAACTGCTAGACACCTTAGAGATGTCTGGCACCATTCCCTTGGACTGCAGAATAAAACACAATAGCTCGTTGTCAGAAACTAATTTCAACATGAAGTGCCCCCTGGATGCACTAAGTTCTTTCTCTGCAAATGTTGACTAATGTAAGTGACAGTCATACCATATAAACACTACGATGGCTGGGAAGTCATCGTAGGTAAGGGAATATTTTAGCCATATTTATAAGCATTGGCTCACTTTGTAGAAGAGGCTGAGCTGAGTGTTTTTAAATACTATTTCAGACCTGTTTTACAGCACCCTCTGAACATACCAGAGCCTGAATGGACTAAAAAAGATAGTTGGTTTCAGTAACTTTAATACCAGAAAAATATTATACTGTCTCTATTCCTAAGGATCTTTGAGTATCTTACCCAGAGGTCCTCCACTGAGATAATGATCTTAATGATCACCATGGGCAGATGTGAAAAGGCCCGCTGAATTCGTTCCAGTTGTCCACATGACAAGAAAATCCTGATACTTGATAGGTTTCCAGATTGAGAAGACCAGAGATAAGAGGGAAATAGTACCCTGTATGGAACAACAAGCGATTTGGAGTCAGTTTGGGGATCCCACTTAGGTTTCTGACACTAAAATCCTCTGTGACTCATATCATCCGAGTCCCTTTCTAACCGTCTGAAAATGTGCCTAAAAATATCTACACCCTAGTTGGGAAGTTTAAGAGGCAGAATGCTACAAAGAGCCAGTATGATGTCTCTCAAAAACAAGATCTCAGGAAGCCATAATTGCTATTGGGTCTATTGCTTTTCCAGAATAAAGTACACATGTTGAATCCATATTTCGAATAGATGACTCACCAGATGATTTTCAAACCTGAAGGAATGCCAAGAAGTCACTCTTGTGTCATAGTTCACTCAGAAATCATGTTGTTGGACTGGTGAGGATGATACGATAGCAACGTCATCACTAAGAGTGGGGAGCTTCTAATTTCCATACGGCCATGTTGACCCCCTTAGCTCAAAGCCACCAGAGAGGGCAGCTGGGTAGTGGGCACCGTCATCATTATGAGTGGGCAGCTTCCCATTTCCATATGGCCATGTTGACCCCCTTAGCCAGGACCACCAGAAAGGACAGCTGAGGGGGACCACAGGCCAAGCCTGCCAGGTGTGGCTGGGGCAGGCAGAACTCTGACTTAAGGCTCATCTCCTGTCTAGGTTATTATAATGCTCTTCACAAAGAAAGTGCCATTGTGTGTGAGCCCTCATGTAGAAAAGGTTCAGAATTTCCATTGAGATTCCCTCTTTGACCTTTAGGATATGTAGCAAAGTTCCATTTAATTTTAAACATTGAAGGACTTCTTGATTTTCTTTTCGCTATGACTGTGGCTCAATTCCGCAGTGGTCTAAGAATAGAATCTAGTTAATTTCAGGGTTTAACATTTGTAGACTTGATTCTTGGCCCCACCTATCATCTATTTGGGTAAAGAGTCTATGACCACTTGAAAATAATGTATTCTGCACTTATTATGGAATGTTCCCTATATGTCAATTAGGTCACATTTGTTACCAATGTTTTGTCTGCTTTTTCTTTCAGATATTGAGAAAGGTATATTAAAATCTTCAAACAATGATGCTCTATTTATTGTGACATCAGAGAATCTACCAGTGTTTTAAGGCAAGAGAAACAAAAAGGATAAGAATTGAGGGGATAATTGTGACTATTCACAGATAATACGATTGTGTACATAGAAAATCAAAAACAGTGTTTAAATATCATATTAGAATTAAAAATGCAATTTAAAATAATAATAATAATAATAATAATAATAATAATAATAATAATAATAAAAGAGGTTTCCTGGGAAACAGATGGTCAAAATACATTTGTAAGCAATAAATGGGCAGAGAAATTGGATTGTAGCTTCCCATTGGACAGTTTCTGAAGAAAACGTAGAACCTGTCAATCTTGGGGTATGACATAGGGTGCACTAACCATTTAAAAGAATTCAGTGGGACTTCATAAAAATGTGACATTTGTAAGCAATAAATGGACAGAGAAAATGGATTGTAGCTTCCCATTGGACAGTTTCTGAAAGAAAACGTAGAACCTGTCAATCTTGGGGTAGGACATAGGGTGCACTAACCATTTAAAAGAATTCAGTGGAACTTCATAAAAATGTGACATTTCTCCTTATCTTATGACCATAAGAAAATGAAAAAGTGAACCGCAGGCTGGGAAGTAAAGATTTGCAATACACACACTGACAAAGACTTGTCAATAAAGAATTCCTGCTCATCAACCATAGAGTCTATTTATAAACGAATACTTCACAAAAGATTGACTGATGGCCAATAAGAACAGGAAAGGGTGCTCTACAGTATTATTTTCAGGAACAGCAAAGCCTTTCCTAAAATGAAAACATACAAACAAACCAGTATTCCCTAGATGGATGACGTCCTTATTTCTGAGGACAGCTTGAAGAACAGACTAGCATCAAAGTAAAGTGATGCAATTCCTGACACTCAGAGGATGGACAATTAACCTCAAACTACAGTACAATTTCTAGGCATCATTTGTTCCTCTGAAGGCAGACAACTAGCACACCCCTTCCTCCACCACACAGGTTGCTTCCCAACCCCTACCATAAAAGAAGAAGATGAGAAACAGATAGGACTAGTAGGAAATAGCAAAAATCACATGTGGGGATTATCCTGAAACACACTGATCACATAACTAGTGTAAGGAAGTGTAGGGAACTGACAAGGACAGAGACTCAAGAGGTACTTCTTTGGGAAATGCTGTCTGAAATCGTCACACCTTGGTACCAGCTAATGAGGGCTCTGACCATACCCTAGGGTTTGCTCACAAGGTTCTGCAACACCATCGCTGAGGACTGAAACTCTTCAAGACCTCAAAGCTTGCCTGATTGACTATTGGACTAAGAGATTCCCATGTTCTGAAAACAGATACCAACTCATTGAAAGGTTCACCTGGGCTCTCTCGGAAGCCCTACAAGGAGCTGAACCATTCACTGAAAATCAATTACACACACACACACACACACACACACACACACACACACACACACCTGTCATTTCAGCAATTACTTAAACATTCAAGGTTCTTCCTACCTTTTCTTTTTCACATTGATATTTATACTCACATGAAATGTCATCATTTCTAATGAACACTGATGTCAAAATAGAGATCCATTGACACAATATTTACAAAATGGAACTTCCCTGCTGTCATTTTCAATATAGCGCGTTTAAAGTTCATACATATTTTAGGTTTTTGGTAACTTACACAGGAGAAGATCAGCATTGAAAAACTCTGAATACTTGACAATGAGTTTTAAGCCTAGAGAACAAAAATTGTCCAATTTCATAGATAATAAGGAACCAAAGGGAAAGCATGGAAGCTGTAGTCGAATAATTTTACACATATGCATCCTCTCTTATTCTACTACTGAGGGGCGTGTTTTATTACCACTATGCATGCATCAATTGTCTTCCACGTGCACCTTCACAGGTATAATGAATTACTACAGTAGAATGAAATGTCTGGGAACTACTTGGCGGCATCTATAATGAACAATGAAATTTCTATCTTATATTTGGTGAACTTCCACTGTCTGTCCCTTTAGATGATGGACCCTAAACAGAAGGGGGAATGAACCACGAGAGACTATGGACTCTGGGAAACAAACTGAGGGCTTCAGAGGGGAGAGGGGTGGGGGATTGGGATGGGCCAGTGATGGGTATTAAGGAAGGTACATATTGCATGGAGCACTGGGTGTTATATGCAAATAATGAATCATGGAACACTACATCAAAAACTAAGGAAATACTGTATAGTGACTAACATATCATAATAACAAATTATTAGTAGAAAAAAATTAAAGGTAAAAAAAACCAATACAGCTTTTCTGTTTCAAGAACAATCACAATTGAGAAAAAACTAACTTAAATCCCTAAAGCAAAACACAGACCAAGTTCCATTTCACTCCCCTTTATTCACATTCTCTGTGGGTTCTAAGCTATTTCCCTACCTCCTTTCCTGCTCAGCAGGGAGCCCGGGCTCAATCCCAGAACCCTGGGATCATAACCTGAGCCAAAGGCACATGCTTAACTGGCTGAGCCAGCCAGGAGCCCCAGCTCCATGTTTTTCTTAAGCAAAAGGACACTTTCTCACAATGCCTTCACATGACTTCACATGGTACCAGAGACCTGCATTTGCTTCTAGGAGGTTGCAGATGAAGGCAATTGCAAACTCTCACAGTGGTTTATCAAATACAATGACCTGCCTGGTGACAGTGAAACCCTTATGAGCCCACGAGAGGGTGCTGTGACACTCAGCTGTGGCTGGGCTGGCACAGAGAACCAAATCCATTTCCCTGCCTGATGTCTGTGAGGAACAGATGCCCCCACTGTGAATGAGACCCTGTCACTGAGCTGTCCAGAGATGACCATCCTCACGGAGGATGAGGATAAAGGACAATGCCTGAGTAGACCTCATCTGTCTCTTATCTTTTTATATTTTTGACAGTGGACAAATCACTGCCTAGGAGTCCCCAACTACCTTAGTCTCATCTGTGAATGACCAAGAGGTTTTACAAAACACTTAAGATTTTGACCTCACAAATGCCCACAACCACTTACCATAGGGATTCAACATTAAGCAAAGATACTGTTCGTTGGAAGAGAGGTCCTGCCCACTGTTGTTTCTCACTTATATGCTCATCTTCCTTACCTCATGGTAACATAACCACCTTGATTCCTGCTTCCATCTTCAGGAAGGCTGAGGTGACTTGAAGGGCATTACCCTGACATCGTTCTTTCTTAGCAATAAGATGTGGATATTTCCCTAGTCCTACACACCCAAAGTTGAATTGGAATCAGGATTGAGGAGGCTGATGAGAGTTGAAGGTGTTTTCCTGTACAGGGTGGTTTATTACCAATAAGGATGGGTCAGAGTCCTCAAAATTCCAGAACCTTTTCATTAATGCTTCCTACTCCTGAAAGATGATGTACTTTGGTCTTTCCCTGCATAGTGTGGAGACTCAGAGAAAAGTGCTTAGCCCTTTCGTCAGACTTCCAGGACCACCTTGGGGCTGGCTTCCATATTCAGAAAGGATGATGTTAGGGCTAAGAGGGTTCCTGTACACTGTTATTTCTTACAGATAAGTGTATGGCATTTTTGTTACATTGCCAGAACCACTTAGCGCTGGGCTTGCCGTCCTCCTGGGGACAAACCCTAACCCTAGTCAGCCCCCAAGGGGCCCCTCCCAAGGGGCCTGGCACCACAACGCCAGGGATTGGGGACCGCCGAGGCCAGCGCCTAAGTCTCCCTGCCGCCCCACAGCAACCCGGGCTGCTAAGGGCGCCGCCAGTCATTCAGGGCGAGAGAATGGGCAGGGCCCTCCAAGCCCCGGCGACATTCAAAGGCCCCCCGCGCCAAAACGCTTGGGCCCACACTCCCTCTCGCCAGCACCTTCACCTCGGCCTGCCCCTCCGCCTGCTGTAGAGCTGGGGGAACGGGCCTGCTGGACTCCTGGGGGCTAACACTTACCCTAGGTCGGCCCCCGAGAGGCCCCTCCCAAGGAGCCTGGCACCGCAATGCCGGGGATTTGGGAACCCCGAGCCCCAGTGCTGGACTCACTCTGCCACCCCACAAGCACCCAGGGCGCTAGGGGCGTTGCCAGTCATTCAGGAAGTGAGAACGGGCAGGGCCCTCCTATCCCCCTGCAACGTTCGAAGGCCCCCCGCGAAAAAACTCTGGCTCCCACGCTCCTGCTTGCCAGCGCCCTCACCTCGGCCCACCCCCCGCACGGTGCAGAGCTGGTGGATGAGGCCTGCCCTCCTCCTGGAGGCTATCCATAACCCTAGGTTTGCCCCTGAGGGGCCCCTCCATAGGGGCTTGGCACCGCAATGCCTGGGATTGGGGACCCCCGAGTCCCAGTGCCGGACTCATCATGTTGCCCCGCCGCCACCTGGGCCGCTAGGAGCACTGTCGGTCATTCATGGAGGGAGCACAGGCAGATCCCTCCAAGCCCCTGGTGACATTCGAAGGCCCCCCGCGCCAAAACGCTTGGGCCCATGCTCCCGCTCGCCTATGCCCTCACCTCGGTCCGCCCCTCCGCTCACAGCACAGCCAGTGGATTGGGACTGCCATCCTCCTGGGTGTTACCCTAACCTTTGGTGGGCCCCCGAGGGGCCCATCCCAGGTTCCTATTGCCCCAACACGGGGAATTTGGGAATCCCGAGCCCCAGCGCCCGACTCACCCTCCTGCCCTACCGCCACCTGGACCGCTAGGGGCACCGCCGGTCATTCAGGGAGGGAGAAGGGGCAGGGCCCTCCAAGACTCCAGCGACCTTCGAAGGCCCCCCGCACCAAAACGCTAGGGCCCACGCTCCTGCTCGCCAGCGCCCTTACCTCGGCCATCCCCTCAGCTCGCCACACAGATGGCGGATCGGGCCTGTGGGCCTTCTGGGGGATAACCCGAACCCTAGGTCGACTCCCTAGTGGCCCCTCCCAAGGGGCCTGGCGCCGCAATGAGGAGGATTGGGGACTTCTGAGCCCCAGCGCCGGACTCACCATGCCTCCCACCGCCACCTGGGCCACAAGGGGCACCACCAGTCATTCAGGGCGGGAGAACGGCAGGGCCCTCCGAGCCCCCAGCGACTTTCGAAGGCCCCCTGCCTCAAAGCGCTTGGGAACACGCTCCCATTCACCATCGCCCTTACCTCGGCCTGACCCTCCTCTCGCCGTACAGCCCACGGATCAGGCCTCCCAGCCTCCTGGGGGCTAACCCTAACCCTAGGTAGGCCCCCCAGGGGCCCATCCCAAAGGGCCTGGCGCAGCAACGCCGGGATTTGGGACTACTGAGCCCCAGCGCTGGACTCACCCTGCAGCTCAGCCACCACCCGGGCCGCTAGGGGAGCCGCCGGTCATTCAGTGCGGGAGAACCGGTAGGGCCCTCTGAGCCCCCAGAGACTTTTGAAGGCTCCCCACGACAAAACGCTTCGGCCCACGCTCCCACTCGCCAGCGCCCTCACCTCGGCCCACCCCTTCGCTGCACACCCGGCTGATAGGGACTGCCGACCTCCTGGGGCCTAAGCCTAACCCTAGGTCGGCCCTCCAGGGGCCCGTCCCAAGGGGCCTGGCGCCGCAACCCCGGGTATTGGGGACCCCTGAACCCCAGCGCTGGACTCACTGTGTTGCCCCGCCGCCACCCGGGCCGCTAGGAGCACTGTCGGTCATTCAGGGAGGGAGTACGGGCAGATCCCTCCGAGCCCCTGGCGACCTTCGAAGGCCCCCCCACGCCAAAACCCTTGGGCCCATGCTCCCGCTCCCTGTGCCCTTACCTCGGTCCGCCCCTCCGCTCGCTGCACAGCTTGTGGATCGGGACTGCCAGCCTCCTGGGTGTTACCCTAACTTTGGTGGGCCCCCGAGGGGCCCATCCCAGGTTCCTATTGCCACAATACCGGGGATAGGGGACCCCCGAGCCCCAGCGCCGGACTCACCCTCCCGCCCTACCGCTCCCTGGGCCGCTAGGGGCACCGCCAGTCATTCAGGGAGGGAGAACGGGCAGGGCCCTCCAAGCCACCGGCGACTTTTGAAGGCCCCCCACACTAAAACGCTTTGGGCCCACGCTCCCGCTCACCTGTGCCCTTACCTCAGTCCGCCACTCCGCTCGCCGCACAGCTGACGGATCAGGCCTCCCAGACTCCTGGTGGATAACCCTAACCCTAGGTAGGCCCCCTAGGGGCCCATCCCAAGGGGCATGGCGCTGCAACGCCAGGGATTGAGGACTCCCGAGCCCCAGCGCCGGACTCACCCTGCAGCTCCGCCACCACCCAGGCTGCTAGGGGAGCCGCCGGTCATTCAGTGCGGGAGAACGGGTAGGGCCCTCTGAGCCCCCGGAGACCTTTGAAGGCTCCCCACGACAAAACGCTTCGGCCCACGCTCCCACTCGCCAGCGCCCTTACCTCGGCCCTCCCCTCCACTCGCCGCACAGCTGGCGGATCGGGCCTGCGGGCCTTCTGGGGGCTAACCCGAACCCTAGGCCTACCCCCTAGTGGCCCCTCCCAAGGGGCCTGGCACCGCAATGACGAGTATTGGGGACTCCTGAGCCCCAGCGCCAGACTCACCATGCCCCCACCGCCACCTGGGCCACAAGGGGCACCACCGGTCATTCAGGGCGGGAGAACGGCAGGGCCCTCCAAGCCCCCAGCGACTTTCGAAGGCCCCCCGCGCCAAAGCGCTTGGGACCACGCTCCCACTCGCCATCGCCCTTACCTCGGCCTGCCCCTCCGCTCACCGCACAGCCAGCGGATTGGGCCTCCCAGCCTCCTGGGGGCTAACCCTAACCCCATGTAGGCCCCCTAGGGGCCCATCCCAAGGGGCCTGGAGCCGCAACACAAGGGATTGGGGACAACTGAGCCCCAGCGCCAGACTCACTGTGCCGCCCCACTGCCACCCAGGCCCCTAGCTGCACCGCCGGTCATTCAGGGCGTGAGAACAGGCAGGGCCCTCCGAGCCACGGGCGACCTTCGAAGGCACCCCGCATCAAAACGCTTGTGCCCACGCTACCGCTTGTCAGCGCCCTCACCTCAGCCCGCCCCTCCACTCACCGCAAAGCTGGCTGATCTGGCCTGACGGTCTCCTGGGGGCTAACCCTAACCCTAGATTGGCCCACGAGGGGCCCCTCCCAAGGCACCTGCTGCTGCAATGCCGGGGATTGTGGACCCCTGAGCCCCAGCACCGGACTCACCTTGCTTCCCCGCCACCAACCGGGCTGGTAGAGGCGCTGCTGGTCATTCAGGGAGGGAGAACGGGCAAGGCCCCCTTAGCCCCTGGCGACCTTCGAAGGCTACTCGCGCCAAAACGCTTGGGCCCATGTTCCCGCTCGCCAGCACCCTCATCTCGGCCCGCCCCTCCGCTCGCCACACAGCCGGCAGATCGGGCCTGCCGGCCTCCCGGGGGCTAAACCTAACCCTAGGTCCGTCCCCAAGGGGTCCCTCCCAAAGGCCCTGGCGCCGCAAAGCCGGGGATTGGGGAACCCCGAGCCCCAGTGCCACACTCTCCCTGCCGCCCCGCTGCCAACCGGGCCACAAGGGATGCCGTCGGTCATTCAGAGCAGGAGAATGGGCAGGGCCCTCCAAGCCCCTGGTGACCTTTGAAGGCGCCTCGTGCCAAAATGCTTGGGCCCACATTCCCCGCTGGCCAGTGCTCTCATCTCAGCCCGCCCCTCCGCTCGTCGCACAGCTGGCAGATCGGGCCTACTGGCCTCCTGGGGGTAACCCTAACCCTAGGTCGACCCCCGAGCGGGCCTTCCCAAGGGGCCTGGCGCAGCAACGCCGGATTTTGGGGACCCCGAGCTCCAGCGCTGGACTCACCCTGCCGACCCGACACCACCGGAGCCGCTAGGGGCGCCACCAGTCATTCAGTGCGGGAGAACAGGCAGGGACCTTCAAGCCCCTGGCGACATTTGAAGGCCGCACTTGCGAAAATGCTTGGGCCCACGCTCCTGCTCCCCAGCACCCACATCTTAGCCCACTCCTCCACTTGCCGCACAGGCTGTAGATCAGGCCTGTCGGCATCCTG
>NW_028273833.1:0-26131 GCF_024610735.1 Ursus americanus | reverse complement strand
TTTCTTTCTTCTTTCTTTCTTTCTTTCTTTCTTTCTTTCTTTCTTTCTTTCTTTCTTTCTTTCTTTCTTTTTTTAATTGAAGAGCCTGTGGCTGAAACCAAACACCAACATCTAAGGCTACTGGTTTTCTTCTTAAGGTAATTGTACACTATTATTTACTCCAACACTTTTAAAGTTTCTGAAATCAATCCAAAACTCATTAAACATTTCTATCCTTCAAAGAAACACAAAATCTGGGGCATAATAGTTTGCAAACCACACAATTTGCTACACTTAGAACACACCTAAATGTGAAGTTTCATTTTTACCTAAAGATAACCAATTTTTCCAGTGACTGTTTCAAGATCTATTGATTCATACACTCATTCTCTATAATTAACTGCTTAACTGAGCACCAGTTTCTTTTTTACAAGGAAATATTATCAGGGTGCCTGGGTGGCTCAGCCAGTTAAGTGTCTGATTCTTGGCTTTGACTCAGGTCATGATCTCAGGGCATGAGATCAAGCCCCGGGTGGAGCCCTGCACTGATGCTCCATCCGGGCTCCTGGATCCAGGCTCCAGAATCCTGACTCCCAGCTCTGCGCTCAGCAGAGAGTCTGCTTGAGATTCTTTCCTCTCCTGGGACCTACCCCTGCTCGCTGTGCTCTCTCCCTCTCTCTTTCAAATAAATAAATAAATAAATAAATAAATAAATAAATAAATAAATAAAACCTTTTTTTAAAAAAGGAAAAAAAGGAAATATTATCATTCAAATATTTGTTAAGATCACATTTTAATCAGACTTCCTGAAAAGTATTCCAAGGTCAGACTTTATTTCCTGACATTTCAAAGTAGAAATGCATTTTAGTGTTACAGAATTGCTTGGAATAGAACCTCTATTTTTAAATTCTCTTATTTGAATTTTTGAGTGATCTAAAGCAACCTAAGAACTAATTCTCTATGAGGTTTAATAGAATGCTAAACAAAACTTAGTTTGTGTTTTAATCCTGATTAAAAACAAAGTGGCGGTCTGGCTCTAATTGTCTCGATTCAGAGCCCCTTTTGATTCCTCTGGGATTTGTCACTATGCAGGAAATTAGAGCTCTCCTTTTCTGTTCCGTTCTCACCTAAAAACTCTCCTGAACTGTTTTGGGTCGCTATTACCTTTGACCCCAAATGCTTTCTCCATTCAGCATATTTGCCGTTGTTCCACAAACCCCTTACGGTATGGAAGTCATCTAGGGGTCGTTCAATGTGGCTGAAAGGGAACAAAATATTCTGCAACGTAACAGATAGTAAGAAAGTCTTCTTCAACCAAAATTGCCCTTTTACCCCAAACAGCTCTTCTTGTAAAGTAACTGAAGCGATGTGTTGCTGCTTGGCCCTGTGTTTTCCTATAGCTCTAATAAATATTTCAGTGATGCTGAGGAACGGGGTGTGATTGCTCGCTTTCTTCTTATAAGCTAGTTCGCGGGTCCTCCTTCTATGCCAAATACCTTTCAGTGAATACTGCAAGATCTGTGCACAGATTTTCACTTGTTTCTCAAAGGATAATAAACCTCCCTGAGAGACCCCTCCATTTGGAAAGCCAATTTACCTGTACCATGTAAATATATAGTATTTTCTAAGTCACTGATTTGATTTTTAAAGGCCATTGGATGAGTTTGAATCTTTGTGATTTTTAAAGTCAATTAATTGCAAATTACTCAAATGTGTTCTGTTCTGAGACTGTTTCCACATTCATTATGATTGATTCTCCCTCTGAGTCAGGTTTGTACTTGCTCTGTTCCTACCAAAACCAACATTTTGGATTCAGTGAGTTTTCTTTCACCTTTTCTTCAGAAATTTCACTATGAAAGAATTGCCTACTCTGTCCCCAGGATTTAGATTCTGTGAGACTGTGTGTGACACATTGCTTACATTCATCTATCCAAATCAGGATTAAAGCTGAGATCTGAAACCCATATCCCAGTTCAAAATGTCCATTTTGCCCAGAAGAGCTAAGAGTCAGGGTCTCAGAGAGATTCTCACAAGGGAGGCAGGGGACTAGGAAATAGTGTGGCCTCAGGAAGGTCAAAGGGCTCTTTCTCCAGAGGTCTCAAGTTTTATTCCAACAATTGCGTGGACATGTAGGTAGAGTTAACTGAAATCGGAACACAAAAAAAAATTTTTTTTTTTTTTGCCGCTTACCCTTCCTTTATAAGTGCCTCTATATTCAAGCCTTCTGTAGGCTGACCATAAAGACAAAAATTAACAAACAAATGCATACCGATTTGTATCCAGCCCATCTCTTATCTGAGAGGCTTCGCTGGTTAGCTACATTGTTTAGAATTTGAGGTTCTATGGGTGACTTTTCGTGAAGTATTTCTGTGGCCACGTGAACTATGATGTAACTTTTGCTTTGAAAAGGATCCAGGACAAACCGTCAGCAGTCATAATTATGGCCCAGAACCCTGGGGACTGCATCACTGCTGATCCACACATTGGAACAGAGGGAGAGCTGTTTTGTGAGGAGAATTTGACACTGCTTCCTGTTGGTGGGTATTTCTGTTGCCCACCTTTCTGCTGCATTTCTGTGGGGTGGCCATTCCTATCAGGCATTTTTCTTGGTAAGAGAACTTTACCCCCACTGTCTGCCTCTTGCTCAATAATCAGTGACCCATCTGAACTTCAGGTTCTTGGCAGAAACGACAACTCCAACCTTCTCTGTACAACTCCTCAATAAAAGCCTCATTACGAGAGCTAGTACTTACGAAGAAATGCCTGACAGACATATACCCAATTCTCCAGTTATTCTAAATGTTTTCTCCAGACTAAAACAGAAGATAAAAATAAAAACAACCAATTCTTGAGTGCTTATTTCATGTCACTGTGCTAAGACAGTTACCTAATTGTGTGTTTATAGCGATGTCATATATAATTGTTAATATCATCATTTTACAGAAGAGGCATAGCTAGGATATGAACTAGTATTTGTTTCAACGTATCTGACCCCAAAGTGGGTCCCTTTATCATCATAGTAAAGTGTTCTTTATCAAAACACCAAATGCTAAAATTGGGTTGTTTTGGACCGTTATGAATTATTTTTACTTAACTGCAAAACTGTCAATGTTGATGATGGTTATTACATAGATGAGGACCCATCAGAAATTATCCCAAGGCTTCTTGGTCAAAAAAGGTTGAGATTTCTTTGAATAACTAGTTTTGTTTTATCTCAAGGACACCGAAGTCTATGTACTTGCTCCTGTTTCCTTCTTTGCTTTGGTCACTAGGAAGCACAGAGACAACTGTTGCCAACCTCTAGCAACTATGCATATGCATTTCCGTACACGAATCTTACCACAGAGTTATTATTTTCCTGCCTGTATTTTGCCTTTGCCCTAATTTCTCTCATTTACTTATTTCAGTTACTTTTTATTATATGTATTTTTAAATTTAAATTCAATGAATTAACATATAGTGTTTTATTATTGTATGAATTTTTTAAGCTTACTCAAATCCTTGATGAAAATAGGTAAAGTATATTAAATGCAATATAGTCATTGTGATTCTAATCAATTTATTTGGTAAGAATCTATTAAGTGCGTATTGTGCCAGAACTATCGTAGGTACTACATGTTTACTGAAACCTCCAAAATAAAAACAGCAACATAATCATATATTATCCTGGTGTTTGAAATCTAACTTCCTATTCGACTTCTTATTCAACTGGCCAAGCAGTGTCTAGCCAAAAATATAAAACTAGGACTCACAGGAACATACTGACTCTAGTATTCTGCTTTCTTGTACTATAATACTCAACGAAATTTTAATCTATCTGTTAACTATATTGAATATCATCAGTTTGAATCGTTTAATGCATGAAGCGTGTAGATCAGCCTCAACCAAAACATATTCACAAACACAGCGGCAGTAGTGCAAAGCACCGGTAGTTTCTTCAACATCATTAGGGATATTAATGAATCCTCAAACTACTTTTTTCTCATCTGATTAATATGACAGCCCTTTAGGCCTGAGAAGGTGAACAAATTATACTTTATATAACCCTTTTCATTAGACAAAGATGAAATGCAGTAACAGAACCCAAACACTAGCCAGAGTTGCCTGTTATGACTACTAATCCAATTCTACAGAGAAAAGAAGAAACAAACTAAGAGATCAGTCAGGATTACCCACAACAGACATGTTTAATTCCGTTTTGTTATCCTCTGAGTTTATCTCACTCATTGAGTGCTCTGGCCACTTTTGAGAAGGTGAATTAATTATTAAGCAATTTCTGTAAAGCTACTTAAGTCAGCTTTTTCTTTCCACCCCAAGAGTAATGATGCAAGCAAATGCATTCACAGAATAAGATGCAATTAAAGCTTCAATTGATTTCAATTATTGACTATATTTCAGCTGAATTAGCAGTTTAGGATTCATTTTCCCATCTAACTTTAATTTTCTACATGAAGGAGAGATAGATGTTTTAAACTTGACTATTTACTTGTAAAGCATGCATTTTAATGTTTTGTTTTAACACAACAGCAACATTATCCACTGTTTTTCTATTAATAGAGACCATTCCAACTAATATGCTTATTGATTTCTCATAGTTATTTCCAGAGATGATTGATACTTGATTCTGTCAAGGCAAAACAAAGTTCCTAAAAGATCCTGAATTGTTGCTCTTTGAACATGTGTTCAACTGTTTCTTAAATGTTCTGGCTGTATCTCTGGTTGCCTGGTATAACAATTTAAAAATTAGGTGAGCTACATATTTATATCAAGAAAAAACCTGAGATACACTTACAAGAGAAACTCAATTAAAAATCTTTTTACTGAGGGGTACTGGGTGGCACAGTCGGTTGAGTGTGCACTCTTGTTCGGCTCAGGTCATGATCTCAGGGTTGTGAGATCGAGCCCCTCACTGGCTCTGTGCTCAGCTCAGAGTCTGCTTGGGTTTCTCTCTCCCTTTCCCTCTGCCCCTCCCCACTTTGTACTCTCTCTCTCTCAAATCTTTAAAAAATATATTTACTGATGTGCAGAATTCTGTATGAGAGTCATTGAATATTAAATTATGACCCTGCTTAAATTCTACTCAAGATAGATTGACCTTTCAAACAAAAGAATTTCCTTGCATGAATCATTTGTGCAACTCTGATCAATGTTAATGACAAATGAAAATTAAGATAAGTATTATAATCACAGTGTATATATATGACATTTAGAGTGTTTTCTGTTATGAGTCACAGACAACCCTTCCAAAAGTGGCTTAAACAGTAACAGGTGATTGAATCAATCACCAGGTGCTGGTGGCTTCCCCTTTTCTAGTCCATGCTGTGTCCTCTATATTTTGGCTTTATCTTCAGATGGCTCCCTTCACAGAGGCAAAATGGTTCATACATTCCAGATGTCACATTGGCAAATGCAGTATTCAGGAAGCGATCTTTTTTTTGTTGTTGTTGTTGTTACCCTTTGAAAAGCAAGCAATCCTTTCCTTAACAAGAACTCTCATCTCATTAGAATGAATCCGGCCATGTGCCCATTGAGAATCAAGCCCTGTGAACAGAGAAATGCCATGTCCTGATTGGCCTATGCCTGGGTGCCTTAGCCAATCGTTGTGGTGAGGGGGGTTGGATTGACCCGATTGGCTCTGACCAATCAGGGCTCCCCACCGGACCTGATAAGAGAGTAATTCCTACGCAGAGCGCAGGCTACTGCGCAGAGCAGGAGCAGAACAGGTGCGGGGCTGACCCTCAGGTGATCACTTTCAGAGTTCTTTTGTTCTTTTATTCACAGGGCAGGAATGGGGGCACAATTCGAAACCCAAGCATACACAAGAGCAGTTTTTAAAAATTGTTGTAGATAGAAGCCTAAAAATTGATAAGTCTCAATTTCCAATTTGTGAGACTTTACCCAATTCTGAAACACTGAAATTTGCTTGAATTCTAGGTCAAAGTAAATGTGACTTTTCATAGTATTTTCTCACTTTTTTTTTTTAAGATTCTATTTATTTATTTAGAGAGAGAGCATGGGGGGGGGGTAGCAGAGGGAAAGAGAGAATCTTAAGCAGACTCCTTGCTGAGTGCTGAGCGTGGAGCCTGATGCGGCTGGATCTGACAACCCTGAGATCATGACCTGGGCCTAAATCATGAGTCCAAGGCTTAACTGACAGAGCCACCTAGGTGCCCCAGTATTTTCCCACTGTTTTTAAGAGAAATTTTGCACACAAGACTTTATTGCAACTGGCCCTTAGGCTGCCCGTTATTCCAGAAAACTCAGCAGGCATGAGGGTTCGCACCTGCCTCACAGTTTTCGTGAGGCAGCTGCTTCTCAGTGATGTCATTGTGTGAGAATCCAAAGGCAAAGAAGCTGCTAAGTGAGCTAGAGTCTTCTCCCTGGCTCAGAGTCAGGTAATACATCCTTGTCACCAGCTCGGAAACAAAGAGACTGGTAAACTAGCAACTCCCTGTCTTGTGCAGTGCTAGAAAATAGAAGCAGATACATAGAAGCATGCATCTGAACAAATAAGTCTGGCCTCATGAGTCCATACAGGCAGATTACTTCTTTTTTGTTGTTCTTTTTTCCTTTTTATTTATTTATTTTTTTATAATAATTTTTTATTATGTTATATTAGTCACCATACAGTACATCCCTAGTTTTTGGTGTAAAGTTCCATGATTCATTACTTGCGTATAACACCCAGTGCACCATGCGATATGTGCCCTCCTTAATACCCATCACCGGCCTATCCCAATTCCCCACCCTCCACCCCTCTGAAGCCCTCAGTCTGGTTCCCAGAGTCCATAGTCTCTTGTGGTTCATTCCCCCTTCTGTTTACCCCCCCCTTCATTCTTCCCTTCCTTCTCCTACAGATCTCCCTGCTATTTCTTATGTCCGATAAATGAGTAAAACCATATGATGATTGTCTTTCTCTGCTTGACTTATTTCACTTAGCATAATCTTCTTCAGTCCGGTCCATGTTGTTGCAAATACTGGGTAATCGTTCTTTCTGATGGCTGAATAATATTCCATTGTATATATGGACCACATCTTCTTAATCCAGTCATCTGTTGAAGGGCATCTCGGCTCCTTCCATGATTTAGCTACTGTGGACAATACTGCTATGAACATTGGGGTGCGTATGGTCCTTCTCTTCACTACATCTGTATCTTTGGGGTAAATACCCAGTAGTGCAATTGCTGGATCATAGGGTAGCTCTATTTTTAACTTTTTGAGGGACCTCCACACTGTTTTCCAAAGTGGCTGTACCAACTTGCATTCCCACCAACAGTGTAAGAGGGATCCCCTTTCTCCACATCCTCTCCAACATTTGTTGTTTCTTGCCTTGTCAATTTTTGCCTTTCTAACTGGCATAAGGCGGTATCTCAATGTGGTTTTGATTTGAATTTCCCTGATGGCTGATGATTTTGAACATTTTTTCATGTATCCATTAGCCATTTGTATGTCTTCATTGGAAAAGTGTTCATATCTTCTGCCCATTTTTTGATTTGATTAGTTGTTTCTCATGTATTGAATTTGAGAAGTTCTTTGTAGATCTTGGATACCAGGCAGATTACTTCTGATACAGAAACATAGTCAACTGTACCACTAGACATTATCATTGAATTTTCCTTCTTTCAATTATTGTTAGAAAAGACTGTAATAGTATGTAAGCATCTAGTGAAGGAATTCTCCTGAAAGGAAAAAGATGTCTTAACCTAACCAAACTAGTCAATTTGGAAATTTAGGAATAGTAGTCATTACCTATTAGTGTGAGGAGTTATTCTTTTAAGACAATAGAATTCACAGTGTTCTACTTAGAACTTTTCGTTTTAAGTCTCTTAAAATTGAGTCTCTAATAAATCCTGTCAGCTTCACAAAAAAATCATCACACCCAACTAATCCAAGGCTTTTCAGTAGCCAGGGGGCAAGTCTGTTAGTACCTAGAGAAAGTCAGAGAAGTAATCCGTTTTGTCTTAGGCAAAGTTTTAGACTCTGTCCTACTTGGCATATACTGTAATAATCTGCTTCTAAAGTTCCACTGGCTGGAGAATGGAATCTGTCAATTCATTAATTTAGTCAGTCAACAAGCATTCTTTTACACTTACTGCATGCCAGACATAGTGCTTGGTGCAGTCTGAGTTTCCAACATTACCACCAGCAGCACCAACTGAAGGTTGCAAGAAAAGGGAGTGAGGAATAGAGGAAATTAGGGGAGGCAAGTAGGGAGAAGGAAGATAGAAAGAGAAGAAGGATAGTATAAGGGAAAGGGGGAAATAAGGAAAAAGGGGAGAAGATTTATCCTTTGATGGCCAGTTAATGTCAGTACCTGGCTTCTGTCGGGCCATGCTCTTGTTTAGTGAGAATGAGGGGAGAAAAAGGCAGAAGCAAAATGAGGAGAGAAAACTCTGCCCAAGAGCTCTCTACCTTCCCCACTCAGTCAGCCTCAGTGCCGTTCTTAATCTTCACACCACCCCGGGGGCGCCTGGGTGGCTCAGTTGGTTAAACATCTGCCTTCAGCTCAGGTAGTGATCTCGGGGCCCTGGGATCGAGCCTTGCACCGGGCTCTCTGCTCAGGGAGGAGTCTGCTTCTCCCTCTCCCTCTGTGCACTCTCTTTCTCTCTCTCTCAAGTAAATAAATAAAATCTTAAAAAAAAAAATCTTCACACCATCCCACCACCAACCCTATAGTCAGTGGCAGGTCTCTAGCCCTGCTTTCTTGATCCCAGAATGTTGGAGACAACTCTAGTGCCTTGAAACCACTAAGGATAAAACAGAAGATGTGATCTTGGCTCCTAGGATGTAACTCTGAATGAATATTCTGCTAACAGAAACTCTATTACTACCTACAGTAGTTCTGTAGAATTAATTTTTTGAATTCATGGACTCATGCATTGAGAACCCACTATTGTTAGCCACTCTTCTAGGCTGTGGGAAGCAATGATTACGTACTAGCAGGGGGACACATATAATATACAAAGAAATCAACGAGAAAGTATCAAGTGGTAGATATTTGGAGCTATACAACAAATTAAAACAGGGTAACAGAATAGAATGACTAGGTTGGCTAATTTACACTGGGTGTCAGAAAAGATCTAATAGTTAAGGTGAGCCTACTAGACAGGGCCCAGTGACATTTTTCTGAACGTCTGAAAGACAAGAAGGAACCAGTCTTGCTAAAATCAGAAAGAACAGCATCTAAGTGAGAAAACGAGTGGCAATGCTCTAAGGTGGGAACAAATCTGACTTATTCAAGGATTACAAGAAAGGCCTGTGTGACTGGGGCACAGAGGGTGAGGGGAGAGTGGCATGATGTGAGGTGTGAGAGGAAGCAGAGGGTGCAGCACAAAAGGCCATGTGGGAGGGTAAGGGGCTTGCATTTTACTCCTGGGGTAACAGGAAGTCACTGTGTTGGCAACACACTGGCATTGTATGCTGCTAGTATCATCAGAACATATTGCAAATTTATTCCATATTGCAAAACTATTCCATGTTAAATAAGTTTGTGGACTTTTCTGGGATCCAAACCACCATGAGAAAGATTACATCCACGAGAAAATGCTTTCTGAATTCCAGACAAAACACGGAGTTCCAGCACAATCTCTTCTGACCTGATCCATTTGTAACCTGGCTGGGGATCTTCCCTTGGCTTGGGCATTGTCCCAATATTACATCACTGTTTACTTTTATTCTTGTTGAAAAAAATTGGAAAATGGACAATTATAGACTATTTGAATCTTCTAGGCCTCAAAGAGAATCTGGTTTATCATTTCTCTCTTTTCCAATGTATATAGAATCTTGCCACTGGTAGAATACATTTGAGAGTGGTCATTCACATTAACTAGTGCTGGGTCTACAAGTCTTCACTCTTGTTTAATTGCTTTAAAATGTTTTCTGACAAAAAGAGAAAAAATAATTCATACCATCTTCTCCACAGTTTTAATTAAGATGACTTCCACCTTGAATTTTTTCATAAACCTTTTGACTTAAAAAGCAGTAGAAATAAATCATCTCCACTTCAAAAATTTCATTAGTAAACAAAATGGGAAATACAATTATATATTTAGTTATTTGTGAAAATTATTCTCTGATGTTCAGTTACTTTATTTGGGGCAATCTATCTCATTTTTTAGAATTAAGAGATCACTCTAGTATATGTCATGGGCCACATCAATAATTTTAAAACAAATTGGGACTTACATAAATATATAAATGTAAAATGGTGTTCTTCAAAAATCTTACCATGTGAATCCCACAGACCCACAAATCCAAATTGATCAAGTGACTTAACAAAATTAAAATGTGATTTTCCAATTATGAGTACTCACCACACAGAATACTACCATAACACTTTCAAAAAACGTTATATTCTGGAAACTTCACACAAACTCAAAATCAGAGAAAATAAGATAGTGGATTCCCATATACACACCACTCAGCTTCAATAATTATTAACATTTTGTCCATTTTGCTTTACTATCCAGCCCTACTTCTGACAAGTTTAAGAGCTGAAAAAAATTATATGCATAAACTGGTAATTATTTTGATGTTACCTGTAAGATCACTCTCATTTCTAACACTATTTACCTTTTTATAGTTTCCTTATTTTTATCACAAGTATTAGATCTAGATTTCTTAAGTAAAAATTTAGGTCAATTTAAGTAAAAATGTACCATATTTTTTTTCACAGCATCACATCTTTGAGTGCCTTGTGGGAATTCAGTAAGAGATAAGTACTAGTTGTTTTGATGTTTCCAGATTTTCTATTTCAGAACCATAGTGGTAAGAGGTTGGGGGTGGGGAGCAGCTGGTGGCAAATGAGCAAAGGAGTAAGATAATGTTGATAAGGACAAAAACTTCAGGAACTACTTTATTGCTTGGTGATACTTGATGAATTTAGACTGAATGACGTTAATGATAGGAGAGTTAATCTCAGGATCCAGGAATTATAAAAGAATAAAATTCTTCATGGGCTTGTGCCTAATGAATAATCTTAGATTTGTTTCACCTACTATAGACTCCAGCCTTACCAATCTCCGTATCTACAGCCATTCTTCTATTTAAGGTTTTTATTTCCCCCATGCATTTCTGTGACTGCCCCCTCCTGACTCTCCTTAACTCCTATGTTTTCCACTTTACCTACCTGCAGTCAGAGAAATATTTCAAAAATTCAAAAATGAACATGTTGGAATTCTCCAGGGGCTCCTCACTGACTTCAGATAAGGCTATCTCTTTAGTAGGAGAACTTAGGAGAATATTTTAAACCTGACTCCAGCTTGCCTCTCTGCCACCATAGTATTTTGAACTCGTTGCATGAGCTAGGATGACTGGCCAATGCGTCTCTTCCTGGTGAAAACTAACTTCCCACCGTCTATTTTTCTTCAAATTGTCCTCTCATTTAGAGTCCTGAGCTTCCATGAAGTGTTCCTCCCCTGCTCCCATAGCACTAACCGGGTGATGTTGTAAAGTCTGTTGACATCTTCATTTCCCAACCAGACAAAAATTCCCCGACGTCAGCGACCATGCTTTGCTCATCGCTGCGTCCTCAGTGTGTTTCCCATTGCTCAGCACATACTAAGTGTTTAGTAAGTATTTGTTCTGGAAATGGCTGAGGGAATGAATGAAAAATACACAATTCTCCTTTTTTTTTAGTAAAAGGATTCTGCCAGAAAAAAAATAAAAGAATCATCATTTGAAGTGTAATTGGCTATAATAAACCATGGTAGAAAATGACTTCTAGTCAAGTATAAAATTCTAGAGCTATTTGCATAAATCTTTTAATAGTTTTCCTATATTCTTAATTTTTAAACCTATTTTCTTAAGTAGGTGTATTCTAGATCCACAATCTTAAAATATTATTATTCATTGTTATCAAATCCACATTAACAACACGCCTCAGTGGGGTTTCAATGGCACATTTTCACGTGAACGACATGTGGGTCCTCCACCTTCGCACCCCGCATGGGTTACTATACTTTATTAACAGCAACCTGAATAGCTTTATGTTCCCTAAGAGACTCCAAGGGGATTAGAATGGATGAGAAGAAGCTGAGTCTATTTTCCTTCTCAAGAAAACAAGTTAGACATTCCCCCAGAAACTGAGAAGCACAGGTTACTTAGGTTTTTGATGGGACTTATTGATTTATTTGTGTTATATTTCAGTTTTTTATTGCAACTTTAAGCCATTTGTATTCTATGCACTCAAATCCTTCAGAAACAGATGGAACATAAATTTAAAATAAATAGAAGTATAATTTAATCTATATATAACTACAGAATTGTCAACACTTATGCCACATAATATGTTGGTCTATTTGTTTTATGTTTATGAAATCAAATAATTGATTTTAACCTATAGGATGAATTTAAACCTTTTTACCTTATTACCTTATGGAGAATGTGCCTGACCGCTTCATTTAAATAGCTCTGATCTTAATGCAGTGTATAATAGAGAAAAGAAATGAAGAATTATGCCCCTTTTAAGTGCCTGGGGAACATACAGTCCTTTCAAATACATTTACGAATAATTTGTCTAAAAGGTTGTAATTCAAGCTACAATTTATTTTTACTTTCAGCTTTTGCTATCATTTTTTTTATATTGGTTCTTCTGCTAAAAAAAAAAGTTTGTGTCTGTCTCTAACAATATGTATTTTTAATGAAGCTATAGACGAACTCTCAGCTTTAAAGCACATAAAATGTTGTAAAGGTCCTCCAGTCTTATTTAAAAATAACAGGGAAAATTATGTGATTCAGATTCAGATTCAACAAACATTTATTGAAAAGCTACTATATGCCAACCATTCTGTCAAGTGATTTATCATGGTCTCTCATTTGATCTCCATAACAAGGTAGGAGGAAGAAGGTATTATTAACATCTCTATTTTACAGATGGGCAACTGAGACCCATGGAGATTGAGTTAATTACTTACTATTACACAAATAGAATGGAAAATGTCTCTAAACATTTGATACATGCTAGACATTCAGTAAATGCTTGCTGAACCTTGAAACAATACTGCCTTTTAAGACATACTGTTTCTTTTCAGCATTCTTAGATCCTACCATACGAAATGAGTAAACATGAGGCTTGACAAGCATTCTGGCTTATTTATGTGTTTATTTTGTAAGTAATCTGTTCTTTTATCTGAACAGAATATTGAACTGTATGCCATTTTTTAAAACTCTAAGCATGATTGAGGCCAAGCTTCTCAAATTATATGGCATTATTAACTCAACACATTTCTTTCCTTTATTATTGAGGTATCTAAGAGAAATTTTTTTCAGTGGAAGTAGTTTGAGATTTTTGTCAATCTAGAAAACCATCTCCTGTGTTTAATCAATGCTTATATGTACTAACATTGAAATTTTGGCTTTGCAAATGACAAACTGCTTTAAAGTCAAGTTTTATGCTTTCCTGATCATTTTCCCCCAGCACCAGATAGTGCCTTGTACATCAGAGAGATTCAATAAATACCAGATCAACAAAATAATGGATGAACAATTTCTACCTTGAATGTCACACACAAATAAAACCAGTAATTCTTCCCTGAAATGTTTCTTTGGGTTGATTCAATATGGCCAGTTAGGACAATGTTTAAACTCCATCATTTACTTGCTGTAGAAACTTGATCTAATCACACAACAACTCCAAGCCTCAGTTTTCTTCTTTTTTAAAACAGTAACAGTGAATTCTATTCACGGAGCAAACTGTTAAGTGATAAAGATAGTTCTTGAAGATGATACCTGATATGGGTTGGATCATGCCTTCCCCAGGGAAAGAAAAATCACATGTTTAAGCCCTAATCCCCATTACCTCAAAATGTGACTTTTTGGAGATAGGGTCTTTACAGAAGCAATCAAGTCAAAATGAAGTCATTAGCGTGGGCTCAAATCCAATATGACTGGTGTCCTTATAAAAAGGGGAAGTTTAGAAAAAGACACGCACAGGGAGAAGGAACACCATGTGAAGGCAGAGACTGAAGTGATGCTTCTGTGTAGCAAGGAATACCGAAGATCGCCAGCAAACCACTAGAAGCTAGCAGTGAGGCATGGAACAGATTTTCTCCCACAACCCTGAGAAGGAATCAGCTCTGCGGACACCTTGATTTTGGACTTCTAGTCTCCGGAACGATAAAGCAATAAATTTCTGTTGGTTTAAGTTACTCAGTTTGTGGTATTTTGTTACGGCAGTGCTAGAAAACTAAAGTAATGCCTGTAATTATTTCCTCCGTTAAGAAGTTCAAGTCATGTTCTGGGAGGAAGGAGTTGGCATGGAGCTGAAAGCTTGAGAAGAGAGAGAAATTTCTTCATTCATTCCACCTGTAATGTGGTGGAATCCCAGGTGTCAGCTATTGTGCTTATCAGCAGGGATATCACCGTGAGTAGATCTTCACGACCACTACCTTCATGAAGCCAAATGACCAGTAAAAGTTTGGAAATGCTGTGGGGGAGAACAGATAATGGAGGCAACTTAGGATGAATGAACTGATTGTCTCTCTTGATAAAGAAGATCATTTATGATTTGGATTTTGCCTGCTTCTTTGCCTTTAATTTTAACTTCCAACCTCTTTTTTCTTCCCCTCCACTCCCATGTGCTGTGTGTACACACACACACACACACACACACACACACACACACATCATGCTCTAGCCGTAGTCACTTGTGTTTTCCACAAACTCCAGTATTATTCTTTATTTCATGACTTTATGACTTTACACATTCCATTCTCTCTGCCTGAAAATCTCCTACTCCCTGTATTTACCTAGTAGGCTCCCAGGTCTTCTAGGAGTCTAAACTCAAGCATTACCTTCACATTTTTAAGCCTTTCCCAACCACAGGCTAAGTTGGAAGTGCCTTCTCTGCTCCCACAGTACCAGATACTCATTACTGTGCTGGACTATAATTGGCTGTGGACTTGCTTGAGAGCAGAGACTTTGAGTCTTTCACCTCTTTCCCTCATGCTGAGCCAAGTTCCTAGAATAACGTGGATGTACAATACATGTTTCTTGGATAAAACATATTAATTAATGTAGAGAAGCATCACATGCAAAGATATTCAACAACCTATATGGGCGTGGCAAAATGGCCTAAGAGTTGATTTTTGGTATCACACGCACCTGCTGCCTGGCCATATGTCATTGTGTTCTCTAAGACAGTGGTTTCCACCACCACACTTCACGTCCTCACCCACCATGAAGGCACCAACCACTAGCAGGCCAGCTTGCTATCTGATGCTCAGTGTATGTCTCCATTCAGTAGAAAATCTTTGGAACATTGGCATTTATCTTTAGAACACAACCTTAAAGCTGTGTTGTATTTTCCAACAGCATAAATTTTATTTAAAAATGTATAACATGGATACCCTGAGAAGTCATTTAACATTGAGTTCTTCTACAGTGATGTATCAATCTTTTTGGAAATAAATAAATAAAACAAAGGAAAATTAAGGTAGTTGGAAAGTCTTAATTTTTATGCAACCACGTATCTCCAATGCTATGGATAAATGAACAAGTACTACTTAAAACCGTCTTATAAGAATTAATAATCATAAATCCTAACTTCTACTGAGCATCTGCATTGGATTAACCTGCATTAATTTTGGTTTTAATTTAGATTTTCCTGTTTATAAAATGGAAATGATTTAGGTGTTTCTATTATAACACATGTTCACCTTCTGCAAAATAGCAGACAAAAATAAGAGAGCTTATGGAAAGAATAGGATAGGGGTAGATCCTTCAAAAGCTATGGGACTTCATAACCAGAGCCTTAATGAGCAATTAACAATCCTAATACAAATATAAACACAGTTTAATCTCTATTGGTATTTATACTTAATCAGTAAATCTTTGTAGCCTTAACTCCTGGTGCTGGTGCTTCCCTGTGAGTTAGATATGCTGGAGACGACCCATTCTAATAGATCATTTAATGAAAATTTAAAATCTGATTCATAGTGTAACATTTTCCAACTTTCCATTGTTTTAATACAAGAGAGCTATCTTTGCATCTTCGTCTACACTCACGGCTTCTCAAGGAAGTTCTACATAGTAGAAAGTACAGCAGTTCTGGAAGCCTTTACACCACCCTCTACCTGCAGTTCCATAGATGTCCACAGCTCTTCCTAAGGTCTCTGCAGATTGCTAAGGCTTTCTCTTAAATTGAGAGAAAGCCTACCCCTGATGACTTCAAAACATTAATCTGATGAGAAAAAATCATATAAGAACCAATACATGACTAACATGTTAAACAGACATTATTCTTCCATTTACCATGAGTAAATGGGATAATCAGTGTCAAGGAAGCACATTTTGAAGTTGAGCAGAGTGTAGTTCTAAGCTGTATTTAATTGATGAGCAAAATAATAAGGTCAGGTCAGAAAACTTTTTAAATTCCATGGGGCAAATGCATTATGCAGCAATATCCAGTATCTCTTTGGAGCCTTACAAATAATTGTTGCAATCACTTCCACTTTTACATTTAAAGGAGATGTGTTGTTAGTTATGGCAACTCCTACCCTGGCTACCTTCCCAGAAAGTTGTGTGCTAAATATATTCAGGCAAAAACAATGAAGACTTGCTCAAATTTTGCTGTTGGAGTTTTTTTTTTGTTTTTGTTTTTGTTTTGTTTTTTGTGGTTTTCCATGAACACCTTACTGAACAAATGATTTGGAGGACACATTTCTAATCTCTGCAGCTGAAAATGCTTCTATAGGGGTCTATCATTTTATTTCCCTCCAGGATGAGGACATTTAAGTACCATCGGAAAAGAACCTTGCTGAATCCTGTACAAATATAAATCACCTCTTTCTAAGGCTACCAACTTGAATCAAAAACTGTTGGAATATAAAGAAATGTGATACTGGAGTGTGTTGGTAAAAAAATAAAAAGGGGTGTTCCATTACAACCAGAATATCTTTAATTTTACTTTTTAATATAAAACTACGTTTTCTGGAGTTTGGATGACAACTATGTAGTAATTATGCAGTATTGTTATGTGAGGTTACTGTTTTGCAATAGGTATTTGAAATTTTTATCCTTCTGGATTGGTCCTAGATAAATTTCTATTGTATTAGATGTTATATGCTCTTAATCCACCTACTCATAAAGTTATAGATTTGCAGAATGTTCGGACAGATTGGACCTTAGAAATCAATTAGATCATCTGTACTTTCTTTCCATGGATAATAAAGTTGATAGAAGAAATGAATGGTGAGCTATCACAGGGTATTGCAAGAGCTATTTTAACTAGGAGAGTAAGGCTAGGTCTTTATAAAATGACATCATTTTAGCCGAGACCTCAAATGAGAGGAAATAGCCATTTGAAAATCTCAGAGAAAAGCATTCCAAGGGTAAGGAATGGCAAGTGTAAAGTCCTTGAAGCACACACAAAAAAGGAAATATCCTGGAATAAAGTGAAATGGAAAAGGAGGGCAATAAGTTCAAAAGGGAAGGCTGAAACCAGACCACAAAAGGCCTTGAAAACAGGGTAAAGAATTTGGATTTCCTTGTCAATTCTATGGGAAGCTATTTGAGGATTTCTTGGAGCGGGGTAATATGACCTCATTTACACTTTATTTATTTTCTTAAGGTTTATTTATTTATTTATTTATTTATTTATTTATTTATTTTAGAGAGGGAGGGAGAGAATGAAAGAGTGAGCAGGGCAGAGACAGAGGGAGAGAGAGAATCTTCAAGCAGACCTCCTGCCGAGCAAGGGAGCCCAACGTGGGGTTCAATCCCAGGACCCTGAGATCATGACCTGAGCTGAAATCAAGATTCAGAGGCTTAACCAACTGAGCCCCCCAGGTGCTTCCTGATTTATGCTTTAGATTGAGAACTCTGGTCTCCACATGGACAATAAACAGCAGAGTAGCCAGAACAGAGGGAGAGAGACAGGTTGAGATGTTATTGCAGTAGTTCAGGAAAGATAAAACAATGGCTTGGACAAGGGTGCGTGGAAAGTATTAGGGAAATGGAGGAATCAGACAAGATATCTAAGTGTTTGGTTTGAGCAACGGGGAGGGAAGTGATGTGATTTGCTGATCTAGAGAAAGCTAAGAACAGAGAAGATTGAAGGGACAAGCTCAACTGGTCTTGTTGCTCATATTAAAGTTTAAGGTGCCTCTTGGATCTCCAAGTGGCAAAGCTGAATAGACAGGAGAGGCTGTGCTTCAGGGTAGAGGTCTGGAGTGGGGATAAAAAATTGGTGTTCTTTATAATGTGGGTAGCCTTTAGAGCTGAAATCCTGAATGAGATCACATAGGTAGAAAGTATCGCTAGAGGAGAAATGAACAATGATTAGGTCTGTTGGGAACTCAAAAGGGGGTCTGGTAGAGAAAAAGCAGCCAGCAGATGAGGCAAATATGGGATAGGCAGTGAACTGGGAAGAAAACAGAGTGTGACATCACTGAAGCCAACTGAATTAAGCAGTGAATCCAACAAAACGAAAAACAACAAAAAGGAGGAGCAACCAATTATATCAAACGTATCAAGATGCCAAGTGAGATGAGAACAGAGAAGGGAGAGTTTGTTTTGTTTATATCCCATCTTTGTAGTCTGAAACAGCGTCATTTCAATGGTCCAGTGGACACGACAACCTCATTGGAGATCACCAAGGAGAGAAGGGAATGGAGACAGCAAGTATTGACACCGCTTTGAGGAGATTTGTTTGAACAAAGACACAGATTTGTAGCTGATCTGGTTGACGTAACTTGTCCAAGTGGGCACAGTAAGCAAGCAAATCCTTGCTTTGAACCTGAGATGTTCTGACCCTAAATAGGACAACCTCTTAACCAAATATACTGTGTCTTAATTTTTACCTAAAGAGCATCTTTTAAAGTATTTCCTTCTTCTTCTTTCAAATGGTGCCTTTTTTAAAATTGTTTGTTTTGTTTTGTATGTGTGCGTGTGGTGTTTTGTTTTTTTTTAGTAATATCTACACCCAACACGGGGATCGAACTTATGACCCTGAGATGAAAAGTCGCATGCTCTTCCAACTGAGCCAACCAGGCGCCCCTAGAAGTATTTTCTTAACATTTTTTAAAAAATTGTCATCTTTAACTAAATGTTGCTACAGTCAATTAGACCGTTGCCTAATACTGAGATGCTGTGAGAGCCGATTCTTCGATAAGAGGTCTGAGAATACTAGATAGCTGGCAGGGGCCCAGGGAATGCTGAAATGGGGCCTAGATTTTATCACTGAAGAGATCCGCATCTGTCACAGGGGAGAAGTAACTCTTATCGCATACTTTTGGGGTCCCATTTCAGAGGAGCAGTATTTCCTATTTCCCAACTGCATTATTGTGTAGAAAGAGTAGAGCTAAAAGTGATTTCATCATGGCTTCATCTGAAAGCTTATCTATGACACACCAAGAAAATGATTTCTCTTTGGTTTGTATTTAAGGTCAGGCAGCATATATAATATAGGAAATGAATGTCACATGAAGTAGAACTGACTCAGAATAATAAAATATATTGTCATGTAAGTTTGGGAATGTGGTTCTTGAGATAAAATTTAAAAGCAGGCTTTTAAGACTACATGTGATTTCATTGATAATAAGAGTTCGAAAAGAAGAAGGGAAGGGAGGGAGGACACCAAAGAAATGAGCCATTATTGATCGGTCATGTGTTAAGCACTTTACAATGCAGTATCTTTTTTGGTTCTCATATAAGGTCTTTTAAAGTTATTATCTGCATTTTTCAAGGTGGCAAAAAATGGAGGCTCAGAGAAGTTAGTTCCCTAATATATCAGGGAACCAATGCACAGTCTAACCAAATTCCAGCTCCTGCAGTTAAATATAATATCACTATCCATTCTAACAAAACTTCATCACAGAACGATAATGTATCACTTTATTTCTTGCTTAAGTTTATTTTGAAGAAGAAAAGCAATAGCATGGTGTGGGAAATCTTAGAATTCTACTAAATACCGTTCCATTCCATCTTAGCTGTGACTGTACGTCTCATGTCTTTCATGTGAGCATGACACATGATGGAAGAAATCCCTGTACCTCTCATTCAAAATGCATTTGTAATCCATTCACAAAGTCTTTCAGGAATACAAAAATCAAAACTACATAGTTTTGTACCTATATTCATGGAAGAGACACATTTAAATGGTCTCTTGTTTAGATTTTTTAAAAAGAACAACCCATAAAAGGTTTCTCCTGTGCACTCCTGGAAGACTGGAAGCTTTTAGCTGAGAGCTCAGCACCTAATAGAAGGGGCTCAATAAATATTCACAGATAAATCCATCTCTGTGTATGTCAGCCACTTTGCATTATACAAAGGAAAGGATAACTTCGGCTGTCTGAAGAAGAGGGAAGCTAAAAACAGGGCAGAGACAGAGACCCAGAGACCAAGACAGTTCTGGGGACCAGCTTCTCCCTCTTCTCTTCTGGGCTTTGAGGCCGTTGTGTCATAGACCCTGTGTGCTGTTTTCTTCCCCTTTCTCTGACTGTCAGACAATCCTCTTGTAGGCTGTAGTCTAGTTTGTAAAGAAGTCTGCCTGATAGGCTTACCTACTCATTATTAACTCTTTTGGGCAGAAATCTTTATTCCAGGCCATTACTTGGTCCAAGTTCAAGTGGGTCCCCTCCTTCGTCCAGTAACTGCTCATTGGTAACTCAGAATACAACCAAGAGCTGCTTTTTTGACCAATGCATTAGTTCCTCTGATCTTTAACCTAAGGATCTAATCTGATTTGTATCAACAGCATGGAGTTTGACTAAGTCTTTGCCCAGGTCATTTCAGGATAAGCTTAATGCTTTTCCTCTTATCCTTGAAGAGCAAAGGAACATTATATGAAGTGTTGATTGAGAATTCTTTTTTAAGATTTTATCTCTAAATAATCTCTACACCCAATATAGGGCTTGAACTTAACAGCTCTGAAATCAAGAGTCACATGCTCTGTGTACAGAGCCAGCCAGACGCCTCAACTGAGGATTCTTTTAAAGAAAAATAACTGAAATCCAGATGTGCCAGAATATTAGACACTGACTAAAGAAGTTTGCTCAACACCAAAAAATTAAATAATCCAATTAAAAATGGGCAGAAAACCTGAATAGACATTTTTCCAAAAAAGACATACAGTTGGCCAATAGATGCGTAAAAAGATGTTCGGTATCACTAGTCACTAGAGAAATGCAAGTTGAAACCACACCAGTCAGTATGGCTTGTATCAAAAAGTCAAGAAATTGCCAATGTTGGCAAGGATGGAAAAGGAGCCCAGGTGCACTATTGGTGGGAATGTGAATTGGTGCAGCCACTATGGAAAACAGGGTGGAGGTTGGTTTTTCAAAAAATTAAAAGTGGAAATATCGTGCAACCCAGGAATTCTACTTCTGGATGTTTAACGAAAAAAGATATATGTACCTCTATGTTTATTGCAGTACTATTTAAAATAGCCAAGGTATGGAATGGCCAAGACATATAAGATATAGCCAAGATATATAGGAAGCAAACTAAGCATCCATTGATAAATGAATGGATACAGAAGATATGGTATATTACAATGCAATAGTACTCAGTCGTGAAAAAGGAATGAAATCTTGCCATCTGCAACATGTATGGACCTAGAGAGTATAATGTTAAGTGAAATAAGTCAGACAGAAAAAGACAAATACCATATGATTTCACTTGTATGTGGAATCTAAAAAACAAAACAAGCAAAACAGAAATAGACTTGTAAATACAGAGAACCCCCTGGTGGTTGCCAGAATGGCGGGGGTCGGGGGGATGAAATAGGTGAAAGGTATTAAGAGGTACAAACTTCTGGTCACAAAATGAGTAAGTCAGAGGGATAAAAGTTACAGCACAAGGAATATAGTCAATAATATTGTATAACTTTTCACAATGACAGTAACTACATTTATTGTGGTGGGCATTTCATAATGTACAGAATTGTTGAATCTCTATGTGGTACATCTGAAACTAATATAATGTTGTATGTCCACTATACTTAAATTTAAAAAAAGAAAGTAGTTCGAAAGTGAATTGTTTCTCCTCAAAGATTAGAGTTGACACAAAACCAAATTCATGCACTACTTACTTTATAAGACAAGTATTTTTGACAGCTAATAATAAAGTTGTTAGAGCTTTATTTTACCTAGAGATTACAGGGGTGCCTGGGTGACTCAGTTGGTTAAACATCTGACTCTTGATTTTGGCTCAGGTCATGATCTCAGGGTTGTGGGATCGAGCCCCATGTCAGGCTCCCTGCTGGGCATGGAGCCTGCTTAAGATTCTCTTTCTCCCCCCACCCATGCATGCACTTGCACTCTCTCTCTCTCTCTCTCTCTCTCGATCTGAAAAAAAAATTACAAAAATTTGACACACTGGCAGTGGTAGTTCATACTCTGAGACGTATAGAAGTAGCTTTGCCCTCATGGTAAAAAAAATATGTCTTGTAACTAAGACCCTAAAATAGCAAACATGCTGGTGAATCACAGAATAGGGGTAAGAAATTCATTGTTTCCCCCCCAAAATGAAGCTGTTAATAAAATACATTTTAAGACATCAGGAACGTGAGTATAGCTTGGTAAGTGGGTTTTTTTTTTTTCCCCAGTTTGGCACCTACACAAATATGCTGTAAAAATTTCTGCTTCTTGTCAAAGACAGATTTACATACAATATAAATACATGGGGAATGTAAATTGTGCATTTCTCCCTTCTCTTAAAGTGATGAAAACTTGTCATATATATTCCATAAAATCCTTTAGCAGGAAGTCATAATAGATAAAATGTAGGCCCAGATAGGAGATATTCGGGAATTTCTGAAGAATGTAATTTTGCTTTACCATATAACACAAACCTTATATAAAAGGATATTTGGATGGTGTTATGGGTTGAATTTCAAGGACAGTGGCATTAAAAAAATTTTTTTTTGTAACCTAATGGCTATAGCAACTATTTTGCAATTACTCAGTAAATTTACCTGAAAGGCAGGTAAACCCAAGCTAAGCAAGTACACTGAAGGCTTGTTCAGTGGTGTAGTGGAAAAGGCTATGGAAAGCTTGAGAACGCCCCCAGACAGTGTCGCTTCGGCTCTATTGGGTCAGTTGTAAAAAAACAAAACATGGTGAGCTTGTCAGACTCTGACAGCTCTCTCTCTCTCTACAGAAGGCAGCGTCAGATACTTGTGTCTTCACAAACTCGTTCCAGGACTGCCATTCCACAGGTGATGGACTATTTATCCGCTGGATGGTGTCCATCTTAGAGAAGTCACTGTGGGTGCTCCTCAAGTTACACCTAGAAGAATCAGACATTCCACTGGTCTTGCAGCATGACCAGTGTTTGTTCTGAAGTGAAAAACCGCAACGTGGTTGTTGGAAGTAGCCGTATATTCACCTATTTGGTTATGCATTTCCAGAAGCCTGGAAAAAATCCAATTGCTACATCATGAAATGGATTTCTGCATGGTTGAATCACTGAATTTTTAATAGCTTTAGCCAACATTTATTGAGCACTTGTCACGAGCAACTATGGTGTTAAGAGTCTTGCCTTGATTATCTCTTTAAATCCTCAGAACAACTCTAACAAAGAGATACACTTACTATCTCCATCAAACGGATGAGGAAACTAAAGCCCAGGGCGGCTCGGCACATTAACTACCATCCCACAGCGAGCAATAGCAAAGCCAGCATTCAAACATCAGCAACCAGGCTGACCTCACACTCTTAGCCTTCATCTTACACAACCTGAGTCAGCAGATGGAAGCTGATCAAGTAAGGGTAAGGCCTTAGTTTTGTTTGGTGGAAACACAGATCTTATTTTGAGTATATTTGTAAGAGCAACTGCCTCTCGAGCACTTGCTATGAGCCAGACTACACTAGTACTCTTTGTCCATACCCCATTTACTTCTGACATCAACCCTCTGATACGTATCATTATCCCCATGTTATACACAAAGGACCAGACGGAACCACTAAGCAACTTTTTCAGAGTCACACGGTTGGACCATAAGTCTCTCAGCCTGACTCTGAGGTATATACTTTCTGCTCTAAATGCCCTTTTTTATGTAAAAAATTTATTTTTATTTGTTTGATACATTAGCTGTTAATCCCTGCTGGTAATAATGATGCATATGAAATACCTTTTGCCTCACAGCTGACGTTTATATTTTCATGTCACATCAAGACAAAGATAAGCTAAGAAAGAACTCTCGGTAGTCATTTCCCGCACAATAGTCTGTAAGTAAGACAAGTAAAACATGTCAGTCTGAAACAGATTCATCATCTCCCTTTCAAAAAAATAAAAACAAAGGCAAAAATGAGAGCAAAGGAGAAGAAATCCTGAATGCTTGGAGCTTGTCTCTGACACCACCTTGCCTAGGATCCGTGGAATCATTCTGCTGGTTCCAATGGGAGAAAGTCAAACGTGACTTACTTGACCAATAACCGCTTTTAAAATATACCCTTCAACATATTTTGCAGAAGGCACTACAATAAGAAAACAATTGGATTTTATTTTCTGGTTACATAAGGGTTTTCTAGACTTTGAAGCAAATGGGGAAAATGCTTGTTCTTTATTCGTCTAGTCTTTATTGGTTTCTGCACTTCAAAAGACTTCACAGAAGGATCACAGCATAAATTCTTGGGGGGGTTTATCCAAGAATGCACTGTAGATGGTATTCTAGGCTCCAGGGATCGGAGAGGAGAAGTGGTAGGTGAAGTCCATCACAATTGTCTGAGGGCTGCTGCCTAATCTGAATTGGACTCATACAGAAGACTTTTCATTCTTAGTCTCTTTTGGGGTCTTCTTACCGTGGTAGCCGATATTTTGGGGGTGCTTTCTAAGCATGACAGTATTTGTTTGACATGGATTAGCTCGCAAGAATCTTCTGTGATGGCTGGCATTATTATCCTCATTTTACAGAGGAGGAAATGGAGATTTAAAGAGATTAAATAAAGAGATGAAATGCTCCAGTTCATGCGGCTAAGAGACAAGAAGCCCAGCATTGAATATAGATAGCCCAATTCCACACCCCGTTACAATCAACCACAGCGTTTGCTGCCCCGCTTCTTTCGGGCTCATGCTGGTGTCACAGGCTTGGGGAAGGCGCTATCCGACTTCTAAGTGGGATTTGTAAGTATCCATTTTGTGCAAACCGGGCCTCTATTCAACTGACGGAGGAAGTGAATAACAAAACAGTGGATAATACCAAAGTAATTTACATATGAGTTTTTTAAAAAGCTGTGATAAAATTTACCATTTTAATCATTTTTAAATTTGCCATTCAGTGGTATTAAGCACATTCGTATTGTTGTGTAACTGTCACCAGCATCCATCTCTAGAACTCTTCATTACATTGGACTTTAAACTACATTATTCATTCATTCGGTAGTATCTATTCGAAGTGTAGCTGAGCTTGTGCCCTGAACCAGGCGTTGTGCTGGACAAAGCCTGGCCCACTTTGCATTCTCAAATTCTCCCCCAGTTCTGACCAGTCCAGCTGGTGAGCCCTATTCCTCGTGGTCTGGCCCCCAAACCAGCAGTTTAGAGAAAGCGCAGGGCTGGGGCTGGGGAGTTGATAGGGTGAGAGAGCGGGCCATGCACCATCTAGGATCATCCTTCGCCTTGTGTAGGGAGAGCAGAAGCACAAAGCTTGTATTTGCATCCCCTTTTTGCCACATTTGCTGTGGGGACTTAGATGTTTCCTAGTCCCTCTGAGTCCCCAAGGCTTCATTTGTAAAATGGAAATACTTTTTACTTTATTCCGCTGAGAACATGAAAAGTAATACAGGTATGGTAGAAGAATTAAAAATACTAGTGACAAGAAAAATAAATATTTATAGGGGCACCTGGGTGGCTCAGTCAGTTGAGCATCCGACTTGGTTTCAGCTCAGGTCATGATCTCGGGGTTGTGACATCAAGCCCCAAGTCAGGCTCTACGTTCAATGGGGAATCTGCATGAGATTCTCTTTCCCTCTCCCTCTGCCCCTCCCCCTGCTTACACACACACACGCTCTCTCTCTCTCTCTTTCTCTTTCTAAAATAAATAAATCTTTAAAAGTAAATGAATAAATACATGAATACGTATTTATAATTCTCCTGCCACCTTTATGAAAAGGAGATCTTAACACTGGAGGCACTTGCCTTTGCCGGCCTTTAGTATCAAGGGATGGATGTGTGTGTGTGTGTGTGCGCATGTGTGCAAGTGTGTGTTCGTGTA
>NW_028273832.1:0-26257 GCF_024610735.1 Ursus americanus | reverse complement strand
GGGAGCCAAAGAGGTTCTTTATTTTTTCTTATCTTCATGTTGGCATTTTTGGTTATTGTTTTCTTCTTGAAGCAGATGTACAACATGTGCTTGGGGCAGAAATAGGGCCCATGATTTGAGGTTTTGCCCAATCATTTTGAACCGGGTAAAATGTTAAAGGATAGCTTCCCTGGGAGCCCAGGATCAGGGCCCACAGATGATATAAGATAAAAATTACTTTCATCATTATAATTACTCCTAAATGGAGGAATTTGAGACAAAAGCACCTTCACAACAGTACCAAGAAATCAAAATGATGCCCACAGAAAGCTACCTGCTCCATGGTCAGCACATGTAACAGAAGTGTTCACAGTCTCTGGACTCCTGCCCTTCTCCTGACCAAATCTCTGAAGCACACAGACCACTTAAAATCAGAATTGTAGAACTGCTAGAACTCCTTAGAGATGTCTGGCACCATTCCCTTGGACTGCAGAATAAAACACAGTAGCTCATTGTCACAAACTAATTTCAACATGATGTGCCCCCTGGATGCACTAAGTTCTTTCTCTGCAAATGTTGACTAATGTAAGTCACAGTCATACCATATAAACACTACGATGGCTGGGGAGTCATCGTAGGTAAGGGAATATTTTAGCCATGTTTATAAGCATTGGCTCACTTTGTAGAAGAGGCTGAGCTGAGTGTTTTTAAATACTATTTCAGACCTGTTTTACAGCACCCTCTGAACATACCAGAGCCTGAATGGACTAAAAAAGATAGTTGGTTTCAGTAACTTTAATACCAGAAAAATATTATACTGTCTCTATTCCTAAGGATCTTTGAGTATCTTACCCAGAGGTCCTCCACTAAGATAATGATCTTAATGATCACCATGGGCAGAGGTGAAAAGGCCCACTGAATTCGTTCCATTTGTCCACATGACAAGAAAATCCTGATACTTGATAGGTTTCCAGATTGAGAAGACCAGAGATAAGAGGGAAATAGTACCCTGTATGGAACAACAAGGGATTTGGAGTCAATTTGGGGATCCCACTTAGGTTTCTGACACTAAAATCCTCTGTGACTCATATCATCTGAGTCCCTTTCTAACCGTCTGAAAATGTGCCTAAAAATATCTACACCCTAGTTGAGAAGTTTAAGAGGCAGAATGCTACAAAGAGCCAGTATGTCTCTCAGGAACAGGTGCTAAGGAACACATAATTGCTATTGGGTCTATTTCTTTTCTAGAAGAAAGAACACATGTTGAATCCATATTTCGAATAGATGACTCACCAGATGATTTTCAAACCTGAAGGAAGGCCAAGAAGTCGCTCTTGTGTCGTGTTTCACTCAGAAATCATGTTGTTGGACTGGTGAGGACAATACGATAGCAACGTCATCACTAAGAGTGGGGAGCTTCTAATTTCCATACGGCCATGTTCACCCCCTTAGCTCAGGGCCACCAGAAAGGACAGCTGAGGGGGACCACAGGCCAAGGCTGCCAGGTGTGGCTGGGGCAGGCAGAATTCTGACTTAAGGCTCAACTCCTGTCTAGGTTATTATAATGCTCTTCACAAAGAAAGTGCCATTGTGTGTGAGCCCTCATGTAGAAAAGGTTCAGAATTTCCATTGAGATTCCCTCTCTCACCTTTAGGATATGTAGCAAAGTTCCATTTAATTTTAAACATTGAAGGACTTCCTGGTTTTCTTTTCGCTATGACTGTGGCTCAATTCGCCTGTGGTCTAAGAATAGAATCTAGTTAATTTCAGGGTTTAACATTTGTAGACTTGATTCGTGGCCCCATCTATCATCTATTTGGGTAAAGAGTCTATGACCACTTGAAAATAATGTATTCTGCACTTATTATGGAATGTTCCCTATATGTCAATTAGGTCACATTTTTACCAACGTTTTGTCTGCTTTTTCTGTCAGATATTGAGAAAGGTATATTAAAATCTTCAAACAATGTTGCTCTATTCAACATGGCATCGGAGAATCTACCACTGTTAGAAGGCAAGGGAAACAAAAAGTATAAGAATTGAGGGGATAATTGTAACTATTCACAGATAATATGATTGTGTACATAGAAAATACAAAGCAGTCTATAAATACCCTATTAGAATTAAAATGCAATTTATAAATTTGAGATGGATTGTAGCTTCCCATTGGACAGTTTCTGAAAGAAAATGCAGAACCTGTCAATCTTGGGGTAGGACATATGGTGCACTAACCATTTAAAAGAATTCAGTGGGACTTCATAAAAATGTGACATTTCTCCTTATCTTATGACCATAAGAAAATGAAAAAGTGAACCACAGTCTGGGAAGTAAAGATTTGCAATATACACACTGACAAAGACTTGTCAATAAAGAATTCCTGCTCATCAACCATAAAAAGTCTATTTATAAACGAATACTTCACAAAAGATTGACTGATGTCCAATAAAACCCAGAAAGGGTACTCTACAGTATTATTTTCAGGAACAGAAAAAGCCTTTCCTAAAATGAAAACATACACACAAACCAGTATTCCCTAGATGGATGACGTCCTTATTTCTGAGGACAGCTTGAAGAACAGACTAGCATCAAAGTAAAGTGATGGAATTCCTGACACTCAGAGGATGGACAATTGACCTCAACCTACAGTACAATTTCTAGGCATCATTCGGTCCTCTGAAGGCAGACAACTACCACACCCCTTCCTACACCACACAGGTTGCTTCCCAACCCCTACCATAAAAGAAGAACATGAGAAACAGATAGGACTAGTAGGAAATAGCAAAAATCACATGTGGGGATTATCCTGAAACACACTGATCACATAACTAGTGTAAGGAAGTGTAGGGAACTGACAAGGACAGAGACTCAAGAGGTACTTCTTTGGGAAATGCTGTCTGAAATCGTCACACGTTGGTACCAGCTAATGAGGGCTCTGAGCATACCCTAGGGTTTGCTCACAAGGGTCTGCAACACCATCGCTGAGGACTGAAACTCTTCAAGACCTCAAAGCTTGCCTGATTGACTATTGGACTAAGAGATTCCCATGTTCTGAAAACAGATACCAACTCATTGAAAGGTTCACCTGGGCTCGCTCGGAGGCCCTACAAGAAGCTGAACCACTCACTGAAAATCAATTACACACACACACACACACACACACACACACACACACACACACACACCTGTCATTTCAGCAATTACTTAAACATTCAAGGTTCTTCCTACCTTTTCTTTTTCACATTGATATTTATACTCACATGAAATGTCATCATTTCTAATGAACACTGATGTCAAAATAGAGATCCATTGACACAATATTCACAAAATGGAACTTCCCTGCTGTCATTTTCAATATAGCGTTTTTTAAAGTTCATACATATTTTAGGTTTTGGTAACTTATACAGGAGAAGATCAGCATTGAAAAACTCTAAATACTGACAATGAGTTTTAAGCCTAGAGAACAAAAATTGTCCAATTTCATAGATAATAAGGAACCAAAGGGACAGCATGGACGCTGTAGTCAAATAATTTTACACATATGCATCCTCTCTTATTCTACTACTGAGGGGCGTGTTTTATTACCAGTATGCATGCATCAATTGTCTTCCACGTGCACCTTCACAGGTATAATGAATTACTACAGTAGAATGAAATGTCTGGGAACTACTTAGCGGCATCTATAATGAACAATGAAATTTCGATCTTATATTTGGTGAACTTCCACTGTCTGTCCCTTTAGACAATGGACCCTAAACAGAAGGGGGAATGAACCACGAGAGACTATGGACTCTGGGAAACAAACTGAGGGCTTCAGAGGGGAGAGGGGTGGGGGATTGGGATGGGCCAGTGATGGGTATTAAGGAAGGTACATATTGCATGGAGCACTGGGTGTTATATGCAAATAATGAATCACGGAACACTACATCAAAAACTAAGGAAATACTGTATAGTGACTAACATATCATAATAAAAAATTATTATTAGAAAAAAATTAAAGGTAAAAAAAAACCAATACAGCTTCTCTGTTTCAAGAACAATCACAATTGAGAAAAAAACTAACTTCCAATCCCTAAAGCAAAACACAGACCAAATTCCATTTCACTCCCCTTTATTCACATTCTCTGTGGGTTCTAAGCTATTTCCCTAACTCCTTTCCTGCTGAACAGGGAACCCGGGCTCGATCCCAGAACCCTGAGAACATAACCTGAGCCAAAGGCACATGCTTAACTGGCTGAGCCAGCCAGGAGCCCCAGCCATGTTTTTCTTAAGCAAAAGGACAATTTCTCACAATGCCTTCACATGACTTCACATGGTACCAGACACCTGCATTTGCCTCTAGGAGGTTGCAGATGAAGGCGATTGCAAACTCTCACAGTGGTTTATCAAATACAATGACCTGCCTGGTGACAGTGAAACTCTTATGAGCCCACGAGAGGGTGCTGTGACACTCAGCTGTGGCTGGGCTGGCACAGAGAACCAAATCCATTTCCCTGCCTGATGTCTGTGAGGAACAGATGCCCCCACTGTGAATGAGACCCTGCCACTGAGCTGTCCAGAGATGGCCATCCTCACGGAGGATGAGGATAAAGGACAATGCCTGAGGAGACCTCATCTGTCTCTTTTATCTTTTCATATTTTTGACAGTGGACAAATCACTGCCTAGGAGTCCCCAACTACCTTAGTCTCATCTGTGAATGGCCAAGAGGTTTTACAAAACACTCAAGATTTTGACCTCACAAATGCCCACAACCACTTACCATAGGGATTGAACATTAAGCAAAGATACTGTTCCTTGGAAGAGAGGTCCTGCCCACTGTTGTTTCTCACTTCTATGCACATCTTCCTTACCTCATGGTAATATAACCACCTTGATTCCTGCTTCCGTCTTCAGGAAGGCTGATGTGACTTGAAGGGCATTACCCTGACATCGTTCTTTCTTAGCAATAAGATGTGGACATTTCCCTAGTCCTACACATCCAAAGTTGAATGGGAGTCAGGATTGAGGAGACTGATGAGAGTTGAAGGTGTTTTCCTGTACACGGTGGTTTATTACCAATAAGGATGGGTCAGAGTCCTCGAAATTCCAGAACCTTTTCATTAATGCTTCCTACTCGTGAAAGAAGATGTACATTGGTCTTTCCCTGTATAGTGTGGTGACTCAGAGAAAAGTGCTTAGCCCTTTCGTCAGACTTCCACGACCACTTTGGGGCTGGCTTCCATATTCAGAAAGGATGATGTTAGGGCTAAGAGGGTTCCTGTACACTGTTATTTCTTACAGATAAGTGTATGGCATTTTTGTTACATTGCCTGAACCACTTATAGCCGGGCTTGCCGGTCTCCTGGGGACGAACCCTAACCCTAGCTCGGCCCCCGAGGGGCCCCTCCCAAGGGGCCTTGTGCCACAACGCCGGGGATTGGGGCCCCCGAGCCCAGCACCGGAGTCAGCCTGCTGCCCCGCGGCAACCCGGGCTGCTAGGGGCACCGCCAGTCTTTCAGGGCAAGAGAACGGGCAGGGCCCTCCAAGCCCCCGGCGACCTTCGAAGGCCCCTGTGCCAAAATGCTTGGGCCCACACTCCCTCTCGCCAGCGCCCTCACCTCGGCCTGCCCCTCCGCCTGCTGCAGAGCTGGCGGAACGGGCCTCCTAGACTCCTGGGGGCTAGCACTTACCCTAGGTCACCCCCGAGGGGCCCCTCCCAAGGATCCTGGCACCGCAATGCCATGGATTTGGGACCCCCGAGCCCCAGTGCTGTACTCACTCTGCCACCCCATAGGCACCGAGGGCAATAGGGTCGTTGCCATTCAGGAGGGGAGAATGGGCAGGGCCCTCCGATCACCCTGCGACATTCGAAGGCCCCCCACGCAAAAACTCTGGCTCCCACACTCCTGCCCGCCAGTGCCCTAACCTCGGCCCACCCCTCCACTCGCTGCAGAGCTGGCGGATCAGGCCTGCTGGCTTCCTGGGGGCTAACCCTATCCCTAGGTCGCCCCCAAGGGGCCCCTCCCATGTGGCCTGGCGCCGCATGCCAGGGATTGGGAACCCCCAAGTCCCAGCACCGGAAGCTCCCTGCCACCCCACCGCCACATGGGGAACTAGGGGCGTCGCCAGTCCTTGAGGGCGACAGAACGGGCAGCACCCTCCGAGCCACCTGGGACCTTCGAAGGCACCCCGAGCCAAAGCCAAAATGCTCTGGCCCACACTCCCACTCACCAGTTACCTCACCTCGACCCACACCTCCATTCACCGCACATGGTGAAACGAGCCTGCCAGCCTCCTGCGGGCTAACCCTAACCCTAGGTCGGCCCCCGAGGGGCCCGCCCAAGGGGCCTGGCGCCGCAACGCTGGGTATTAGGGACCCCTGAGCCCCAGCGCCGGACTCACCCTGCCGCCCCGCTGCCACCCGGGCTGCTAGGGGTGCCGCTGGTCATTCAGGGCGGGAGAATGGGCAGGGCCCTCTGAGTCCATGGCGACACTCAACGGCCCCCCCATCCAAAACGCTTGAGCCCATGCTCCTGCTCCTCAGTGCCCTCACCTTGGCCCGCCCCTCCACTCGCTGCAGAGCCGGTGGATGAGGCCTGCCCTCCTCCTGGAGGCTACCCATAACCCTAGGTTGGCCCCTGAGGGGCCCCTCTGAAGGGGCCTGACACCACAATGCCTGAGATTGGGGACACCCGAGCCCCAGCGCCGGACTCACCGTGTCGCCCCGCCACCACCCAGGCCACTAGGAGCACTGTCGGTCATTTAGGGAGGGAGAACGGGCAGATCCCTCCAAGCCCCTGGCAACATTCGAAGGCCCCCCGTGCCAAAACGCTTGGGCCCACACTCCCGCTCGACAGCGCCCTCACCTAGGCCTGCCCCTCTGCTCGACACACAGCCGGCAGATCGGGTCTGCCAGCCTCCTGGGGGCTAACAGTAATGCTTGGTCAGCCCCCTAGAGCCCTTCCAAAGGGGCCTGGCACCCCAAAGCCGAGGACTGGGGACCCCGAGCCCCAGCGCTAGACTCACCCTACCGCCCCTCCTCTAACCGGGCCGCCAGGGTAGTCGCCTGTCATTCAGGGCGGAAGAACGTGAACGGCCCTCTGAGCACCTGGCGACCTTCGAAGGACCCCCCCTCGAAAACTCCTGGGCCCATGCTCCTGCTCGCCAGCGGCCTCACCTCCGCCCGACCCTCCGCTCGCCACACAGCTGGCGAATCGGGCCTGAGGGCCTCCTGGGGGCTAACCCTAACACTAGGTCGCACCCGAGGGGCCCCTCCCAAGGGGCCTGGTGCTGCAACACCGGGGATTGGGGACCCCTGAGCCCTAGCACCGGACTCACACTGCTGCCCCTCTGCAACCCGGGCCGCTAGGTGCGCCGTCGGGCATTCAGGGCGGAAGAACGTGCAGGGCCCTCCGAGCCCCCGGCGACCTTTGAAGGCCCCAGCACCAAAACGCTTGGGTCCACGCTCCTGCTCGCCAGCGCCCTCATCTCAGCCCACCCCTCCGCTCCTTGCAGAGCGGGTGGATCCGGACTTCCGGCCTCCTCAGTGCAAACTCTAACCCTAGTTCGGCCACCGAGGGGCCCATCCCAAGTCGCCTATCGCCGCAACACCTGGGATTGGGGACCCCAAAGCCCCAGCGCCAGACTCTACCCTGCTGCCCTGCCGCAACCCGGGCCACTAGGCGTGCTGCCGGTCTTTCAGGGTGGGAGAACGGGCAGGGCCCTCCGAGCCCCCGGCGACCTTCAAAGGCCGCCTGCACCAGAACGCTTGGGCCCACGCTCCCGCTCCCCAGCGCCCTCACCTTGGCCCGCCCCTCCGGTCGCTGCACAGCCGGCACATCAGGCCTGCCCGCCTCCTGTGGGCTAACACTACCCCTAGGGTGGCCTATGAGGGGCCCTTTCGAAGGGGCCTGGTGCCTCAGTGCCAGGGATTGGTGACCCCCGAGCCCAAGCCAGGACTCACTTTGCCGTCCCGCTGCAAACCAGGCCACTAGGCGTGCTGCCGGTCTTTCAGGGTGGGAGAACGGGCAGGGCCCTCCGAGTCCCAGTGAACTTCTAAGCCCCCATGCGCCAAAATGCTTGGGCCCATGCTCCTGCTCACCAGCGCCCTGACCTCGGCCCGCCCCTCTGCTCACGCACAGCCAGCGGATCGGGCCTGCCAGCCTCCTGGGGGCTAACCCTAACCCTAGGTTGGCCCCCGAGCGGAACCTCACAAGGGGCCTGGCACAGCAACGCCAGGGATTGGGGACCCCCGAGCCCCAGCGCTATACTCACTGTGCCGCCCTGCCACCACCCGGGCCGCTAAGGGCGCCTCTGGCCATTCAGGGCGGGAGAACCGGCAGGGCCCTCCAATCCCCCGGCGACCTTCCAAGGCCCCCCCGTGCCAAAATGCTTGGGCCCACGCTCCAGCTCGCTGGCGTCTTCACCTCGGCCTGGCCTTCTGCTACCGCACAGCTGGCGGATCATGCCTGCCGGACTCCTGGGTGCTAACACTAACCCTAGGATGGCCCTAGAGGGGCCCCTCCCAAGGGGCCTTGCGCTGCAACGCACAGCATTGGGGACACCTAAACCGCATTGCCAGACTCACACTGACACCCCGCCACCACACCGGTCGCTAGGGGTGCCCCCGGTCATTCAGGGCGGGAGAACGGGCAGGGCCCTCCGAGCCTCTAGTGACGTAAAAGGCCCCTCGCGCCAAAACACTGCATACTATTCCCTCGCTCGCCAGCGCCCTCACCTCGGCCCACACCTCCGCTCGCCGCACAGCCGGCGCATCAGTCCTGCTGGCCTACTGGGGTCTAACACTAACCCTAAACCCTAACCCATAACCTTAAACCCTGAACCTTAAACCCTAATCCTAACCGTAACTCTAACCCCTAACCCTTACCCTAACCCTAACCCTACCCTAAACCTAACCCTAAACCTTAATCCTTAATCCTTAAACCTTAAACCCTAACATTAACACTAAACCCTAAACCCTAAGCCCTAACCCTAATCCCGAAACCCTAAACATGAAACCCTAACCCTAACCACTAACCCCAAACCCCAAACACTAACCCTAAACCCTAACCCTACCCCAACCCCTACCATACCCCTAACACTACCCCTCACCCTACCCCTTCAGCTAACCCTACCCCTAACCCGTAACCTAACCCTAAACCTAACCCTAACCTATACCCTCACCCGTACCCTAACCCTAACCCTAACCTGTACCCTAACCCTAACCCTAAACTGTACCCTAACTCTAACCGTAACCGTAACACGTACTCTAACCCATACCTTAACCCGTACCCTAACTTTAACCCTAAACTGTACCCTAACCCATAACTTAAACCGTACCCTAACCTTAACCGTAACCCTAACAAGTACCTTAACCTGTACCCTAACCTTAACCCTAAACCCTAAACCCGGAATCTAACCCATACCCTAACTCGTACCATAAACCGTACCCTAACCCTACCCGTACCCTAACCCTAACCTGTACCCTAACCGTAACCCTAAACCCTAAACTGTAACCCGTACCTTAACCCTAACCAGTACCCTTACCTTAACCTTAACCCATACCCTAACCCGTACCCAAACCCATACCCTAACCCGTGCCCTATCCCTAACCCGGACCCTAACCCATACCTAACCCTAACCTGTACCCTAGCCCGAACCCTAACCCATACACTAACTATAAACCATACCCTATCCCTATCCCTAACCCGTTCCCTAACGCGTACCCTAACCCCAACCCTAAACCGTAACCTAACCTGCACCATAACCCTAAACTATACCCTAACCCTAACCCGTACCGTAACCCTAACCCGTACCCTAAACCATACCCAAATCCGTATGTCAACACTTACCCTAAATCGTACACTAACCCGTACCCTAAACTGTACCCTAATGCGTACCCTAACCCGTACCCTAACCCTAACCTGTACCCTAAACCTAACCCGTACTCCAACCCTAACCCTAACCCTAAACCCAAACCCTAAACCCTAACCCATACCCTAAACCCTAATCTGTACCCTAACCCATAACCTCTAACCTGTAACCCCTAAACTCAACCCTAACCCGTACCCTCTCCTTACCCTAACCCTAACCCCTACCCTCACCCGTACTCTAACCGTAACCCATACCCTAACCTTAATCCATACCCTGATCCATACCCTAACCCCGGGGATTGGGTACACCTGAGCCCCACCACGGGACTCAGCCTGCCACCCCTCAGGAAACCATGCCCCTTGGGGCGCCACAGAGCATCCCGTGCAAGAGAACTGGTAGGGCCCCCCTGAGACCCAAGCAATCCTCGGTGGCCCCCTACACCCCAACCCTGAGGCCCACGCTCATCCCGCCGCACACGCCTTCCCTTCAGCTTGCCACCGAGCTCGTCGCAGAGCTGGCAGATCAGGCCTGTCGGGTTCCTGGGGCCTAGACCTGTCCTTATGTCGGCTGGGGGGGCCCCTCCCCTGGGGCCCGGTGCCACAGCCCCAGGGACTGGGGACACCTGAGCCCCACTGCAGGATAAAGCCTGCCAGCTCACAGGAAACAGTGCCCCTTGGGAGGCTGTAGAGCATTCAGGGCGGGAGAACCAGGAGGGCTCCCAGAGCCCCAGGCGAACTTCGGCGATTCCTAAACCCAACCTTGAAGCCCATGCTCACCCCACCCCGCACCCTCACCTCAGACCGCGGCGGAGCTCGCCACATAGCGGGCAGATCTGGCCTGCGGGGTTCCTGGGCCCCAACCCTAACCCTAGTTCATTTGTGGAGGGGCCCCTCCCCAGGAGCCTGAAGTCGCAGCCGCGGGGATTCGGGACACCTGAGCCCCACAGCAGGAATCAGTCTGCCACCACGCAGGAAACCGTGCACCTTGGGAGGCCATAGAGCATTCAGGGTGGTAGAACCAGGAGGGCCCTCCTGAGCCACCAGCGAACGTTGGCGGCCTCCCGCACCCCAACCCTGAGGCCCACGCTCACCCTCCCCACACCCTCACCTCAGCCCGGGTAACTAGCCATACAGCCAGCAGATCAGGCCTGCGGGGTTCCTGGGGCCTAACCCTAGCCCTAGCTCGGCCGTGGGTGTGGGGGCCTCCCCAGGAGGCTTACACTGCAGCCCTGGGGAATTGGGATACCTGTGCCCCACCGCAGGACTCAGCTTGCCACCCGACAGGAAACCGTGCCCCTGGGGGATCTACGGAGCCTACAGGGCACGAGAATTTGGGGAGGCCCCCAGAGCCCGTCCCCACTTTTGGCAGTCCCCCGTGCCCCAACCCTGAGGCCCATGCTCACCCTCCCCCATGGCCTCCTCTCAGCCCTCCACAGAGCTCGCCGCACAGCCTGCAGTATGTCCCTGCCGGGCTCCTGGACCCTAACCCTTACCCTAGGTTGGCCACAGAGGGGTCCCTCCCCAGGGTCCTGGCACCCCACTCTGGGGGATTGGGGACACCCAAGCCCCACCGCAGGACTCAGCCTGCAGCCCACAGTTAACTGCACCATTTTGGGGAACAGAGCATTCAGGGCAAGAATTGGGGCAACCCCTGAGAGCCCCTTCTGGTGAACCCCGACCTTTGTGGGCCCTTCCGGATGAAACCCCAAGGCTCACACTCACCCGCCCTTGTGCCCTCATCTCACTCGGCCTGGGAGCTCTCTGAGCACTGGGCAGTTCAGACCTGCTGTCCTTGAGGCCTAACCTAACCCTGGGTCTTCTGCTGAGGGTCCCTCCCCGTTTGCCTGCCTCCAAGGCACCAGGCATTGGGCTCACCTCTGCACGACTAGAGGACTCAGCCTGCCCCACAGCAGGAAACTGTCCATTTGGGGCTGCAGCAAGGATTCATAGGAAAATCGGAGGGCCCCCCTCAGCCCATCCCAGGCAATCCCCACTTTCAGAGATCTCCCCGGATCCAATTAGTAGCTTCACACTGACCTTTAAACTTGCTCTCCACGGAGATCTTTTGAAATTCTCCACACTTCCAACCGATGGCATCATCCAGCTTCAGAGACTTACCCAGCTTTAGGTCTTGAGATGGATTAAAATGAGAAGTCACTTCACTAATGATGAGGTAGCGGTGACCAAAAGATACATGCATAAATGCTTCATATCACTTGGCTTCAGGGAAATGCAAATCTAAACCACTATAGATGCCATATCACACGAGGCCGAATATCTAAAAATAAGAAGAAATGAAACTACACATCTTGGAGAGGATGTGGAGAAACGGGAACCCTCTTACACCCCTGTGCGAATGCAGTCCGGTACAGCCACTCTTGAAAATGGTACGGAGTTTCCTCAAGAAGTTATAAATAAAGCTACCCTATGTCCCAGCAATTGCCCTACTGGGTATCGACCCCAAAGAGACAGAGGTAGTGAAGATGGGACACATGCACCACAGTGTTCATAGCAGCAATATCCATCATAGACAAACTGTGGAAGGAGTGCAGATGATCATGGACAGATGAATGGATAAAGAAGGTGTGGATCATATATATAATAGAATATTACTCAGATATCAGAAAGGATGAGTACTTACCATCACACCGACCTGGGTGGAGCTGGAGGGTATTATGCTGAGTGGAATAAGTCAATGAAAGAAAGACAATGATCATATGCTTTCACTCCTATGTGGAATATCAGAAACAAGGAAGATGACCATAGGGGAAGGAAGGGAAAATAGAATGGGAAGTCATCAGAGAGGGAGAAAACCCATGATGGACTCTTAACTATCGCAAGAAACTGATGATTGCTGGAAGAGAAGTTGGGAGGGGTAACTGGGTGAGTAGCATTAAGGAGGTCACACGATACAATGAGCACTGGGTGTTACACACGACTGAAAATTTATTTAAGACTACATCTGAAACTAATGGTGTACTGTAAGTTGGCTAATTGAATTTAAATTAAAGAACAAAAGACCTCGAATAAACAATCCTAAACATTTGTATGGAACCACTAAAGATTCCAAACAGCCAGTGCAATGTGGAAAAGAAAAACAAAGCTGGAGGACTCACAATTTCAGATTTCAGGTTATACTACAAAGCTGCAGTCATCCTAACAAGACAGTACGGCACAAAACCGGACACAGCGACCAAAGGAACAGGACACAAGTTCAGACAGAAACCCACAATTATGTGGTCCATGAATCTTCCACAAAGCAAGCAACGATATCAAAAGGGAAATGGACAGTCACTACAACAAATGGTGTTGGGAAAACTAGACAGCTACGCACAAAAGGATAAAATTAGACTGCTTTCTTACACAATACAGACAAACACAAAACAGTTTCAAGACCTCAATATAAGACCTGAATCCATAAAAATCCTACAGGAGGGAAGACAGTAACTTCTTGACATGGACCATACCAACGTTTTTCTAGACTGTGTCCTGAGGCAAAGGAAATGAAAGCAAAAATAAACTATTGGGAATACAGCAAAATAAATAGTTTCCACATGGCAGAAGAACAATGAAAACGTAAAAATCATAAGACAACCTACTCAAAGGGAGAAGATATTTGCAAACATCATATGCAATAAAGGGATAGTGTCCAAAACATATACAACTGATACTACTCGACCCCCAAGAAACAAATAATCCAGTTAAAAAATAGGCAGAAGACATGGACAGACATTTCTCCAAAGAAGAAATACAAATGGCCAACAGTCCCGTGAAAAGATGTTCACCATCACCCATCATCAGGAAAATGTAATTCCAAAGGACAATGAGGTAATACCTCAAACCTGTCAGAATGGCTAACATCAAAAGCACAACAAAGAGCAGGTGTTGGGAGGATGTGGATAAAGGGGAATCCTCGCAAACTGTGGGTGGGAATGCAAACTGTGATGGCCACCGTGGAAAACAGTATGATGGTTCCTCAAAAAATTAAAAATAGAACTACCCTATGATCCAACAATCACACTACACATATTTACCCAAAGAATAGGAAAACAGTAACTTAAAAGGATACGTGCACCCCTATGTGTCTTGCACCATTATTTACAATATCACAATATGGAAGCAACCCAAGTGTCTGTAGAAAAATTGACAAATGAGATGATAGATGTGTGTATTCACACACACACACACACACACACACACACACACACAGAGACACACACACATACACACACAATGGAGTATTACTCGGCTTGAAAAAGAATGAAACCTTGCCATTTGCAGCCACATGGATGGAGCTAGAGAGTATTATCCTAACTAAAGTCAGTCAGTCAGAGAAAGACAAATCCCATACGATGTCACTCTAATAGGGAATTTAAGAAACAAACAAAAATAAATAACTAAAAGAGAAAAAGGAGACACACCAAAATACAAACTCTTAACAACAGAGAACAAACGGATGGTTACCAGAGAGGAGGTGAATAGAGGGATGAGTGAAATAGATGAAGGGGATTAAGAGGACGCTTTTCTTGACGACCACTGAGTAATATATGGAATTACTGAATCACTATTGGACACCTGAAACGAATGTAACACTGTATGTTAGCTCTACTGGAATTAAAATAAATTTTAACAAAAGATTTTTCTTTCAGGAACCTCTTTGAAAAAGCTTTCCCTGTGCACTGTGCATAAGCTGTACTTCGGAGGATTCACTCTACAATAATTATTCACTCTATGCCTTGAATTCAGATTTCACTGAGTTCTTACCATGGATCCCAGCCCACGGGAGCCATGGTCCTTTTCTGTCCAGGCTCAGCACCTATGCATTCAAGATTGGAAGTAGAGACACATGTCACTTTACAGTCCAGAAAGCTATTATTGTTTCTGTTTCAGTGTGAGAGAGTCACAGACTTTGGGACAGGTTTCAGAGCAGGTTTATTATGGATCCTGGATCTCTACTTCAATGTTCATTGCCTGGATCCATTTGGCTAATAGGTTCCCTGTGGATGGGCTTGCTTCCAAGCACATACATGGAAGATGCAAAGGTGGGTGGGCTTGGTGCGGGACAGGAAGAAGACCTAAAACAGAGAGGGTCCGACCCCTCCTCTGATCCACGAACTGCTACAGGAGAGGGTACAGGAGATAGAATCCATGGGAAACTCCAAGGTCACCAGCTGAACACAGGAAGCACAGGTCAAGGGATCTGGAGATGTAGGGGTTGAAGGCTGCTCTGAGCTACCTCTGGGAGGAAGGGAGGGAAGGAATGAGAAGGAGACACTGCCTGTCCCTGGCCCATGCCAGCTGCCCACCGCTCCAACACGCATCCGTCTATGAGCTGACACAGCTTGGGCTCAGGATGGGCTGGTTCAGGTCCCTCAATCCTCAGTGGGACAGCTGGCCCCAGGGCTCAGAGACATGCTGAGGGAGATGAGAGGGAAAGCTGCCCTGCCCAGGTCATCCCCTCATTGAGCAGACAGCCCTTCAGAACTGCTAAAAAAAAAAAAAAAAACCCACTAATGGGGTTGAAAGACATGCCATGGATGAACTAAGGCATAGATTTATGTAAAATAACATTCATTTTTAAGTTCAGAGCTGTCATCTCAGGAAGTGGGGAGAGCTTCCCTGAACAAGACTGAGGGGTGGGCAGGCCATGCTGAAAAGGGAGACATGGCTCTCCTGATGGGGATCTGCAGCCCCCTTTTAGGGAAGGGCATCATCCTCGCATCACACGAGATCCATGGAAGTGTTCCATCAGGGCCAGATGTTTGTCTCAAGAAGGCTACCCTGGCATCGGACTGCACAGGGCACCGGGGACGAGGGACAGATAGAGGATGGACAATACCCTGGAGGCCATGGGGCAAGAGCAGAGGCACATGACCTTGAAGATGATGATGAAATGCAGGAGGTGGCAGCATGGATCCGGCCCGAAAGTTCCATGGGAGCAGTGCCCACAGCTACACTGACTGGATGCCTTCTGTGCTCGGTGTGGTTGACTTCAGTGTGCTCCAGACTAGTCCTGAACACAAGTCTAGGAAGTGTGCACTACCCCCGGCCTCCTCTCCCCTTGCAGCTGCTAGGAATCATGGTCACAGACCCTGGTCAGCTTTCGTGGAAACCAAGCAGTGGCTCCCCTGCACGCTGCACCTCTGGTGGTGGTCCAGTGCAACCCTCGTGCCTGGCCAGACACTGATGTCTACCTGTCTCCACACAAATCCACAGAGAGGAGGGTGTCCCTGAATTCCACAGCACATGATGAGACAGATCCACAGAACCCAACACCCAGTGGGTCACTCGGGACCTCACCTATGGTCATGGAGCTCACCATACCTTATTTCGGTCACTTCCCACAGAAAGCCTGTTTCTGATCACCCACAATACCATACATCCTTGTTGCTGACCTGGGGTCATGCCATGAACCCACATGGCACCTTTCTTTAAGTGAAGGCTATGCCTACACCTCCTAGAAAATATTTCTAATGAAGTACAAGTCCATCAGGACTATGGTGTGAACATTGGCATACAGCCTGCATGGTACTAGTCAGTAATTCTAACAAGGGTTAACCCCACCCCCATCTCACAAAACCTTCCTCCGTCCCACGGAACTCATGTTCTGCCCGCAGAAAACCCTCCAGGAAACAAACCTTTCATCTGAATGCTCTCTTCACCTTCTGCTTCAAATCTTGTCCAACCACAATGATATGAAAATAGAAATCAGTCTCAAGAAAAAAATGAGACAGTCAAAAATAGGTGGAGATTGGGGGGCCTGGGTGGCTCAGTCGTTAAGGATCTGCTTTCAGCTCAGGTCGTGATCCCAGGATCCTTGCTCAGTGGGAAGCCCGCTTCTCCCTCTCCCACCCCCGTGCTTGCGTTCCCTCTCTCACTGTCAGATACTTAAAGAATCTTAAATAAATATGTGGAGATTTAACAACATGCTACAGAACAACCAACAGTCAAAGAAGAAATCAAAAAATTTTAGAAGTACCTTGACACTGATGAAAAAGACAACCTACAAAACTTATGGGATGCAGCAAAAGTAGCTTTATGGGGGACATTCATAGAAACTCAAGTCTTCATCAATCCATATGATGCTCTCCAAAAAACAACCTGATTTATTTGGTAAAGAAGTAGAAAATAAAACAACAAACAAAGCCCCAAATTAGTAGAAATAAGGAAATAACAAAAAGGATGCATAAATAAATCCAACGGAGACTAAAAAGAAAAAAAAAAAAACAATGAAAATGAGAGCTGCCTTTTTTGGAAAGAGAAACAAAACTGACACTTAGGTAGACTCACCAAGAAAGACAGAGGGCTCGAATACAATCAGGAAAGAAATATAATGGATTCCTGTCTCATATCAAAATCAAAAGAACTCTTGAACCTTGGACACAACAACTTCTTGCAAGCCACGTCTCTAAAGGCAAAGGAAATAAAAGCAAAAATGAAGTATTGGAACTTCATCAGGATAAAAAGATTCTGCTCGGCAAAGCAAATGATCAACAAAACAAAAAGGCAACCTATGAAATTGAAGAAGATATCTGCAAATGATATTACAGATAAAGGGCTGGTATCCAAGATCTATAAAGAACTCCTCAAACTCAACACCCAAAAAATGGGCAGAAGACACAAAGAGATACAAATGGCCAACAGACATATGAAAAAATGCTCCACATCACTTGCCATCAGGCAAATACAAATCAAAACGACAATGAGATACCACCTTACACCAGTTAGAATGGTTAAATTTAACAAGGCAGGGGGCACCTGGGTGGCACTGTGGTTAAGCGTCTGCCTTCGACTCAGGGCGTGATCCTGGCATTATGGGATTGAGCCCCACATCAGGCTCCTCCGTTATGAGCCTGCTTCTACCTCTCCCACTCCCCTGCTTGTGTTCCTTCTCTTGCTGGCTGTCTCTATCTCTGTCGAATAAATAAATAAATTCTTTAAAAGAAAAAAGGAGGGCACGTGTCATAATGAGCACTAGGTGTTATATGCAAACAATGAATCATGGAACACTACATCAAAAACAAATGAAGTACTGTAGGGTAAATAACAATTTTTAAAAAAGAGAAAGATATGAAATCCATAAGGAAACTGTCACAATTTGCAAATGACAGGAAATCCGGAAAGATTCCTCAAAAAAAAAAAAAACCTGTTAGAATAAACAAATTCAAGAAAGCTGCAGGATATAAAGTCAATATACAAAGATCTGTTGTCTTTATTTATTTCAGATTTTATTTATTTATTTGACAGGAAGAGAAAAAGCACGAGCAGGGGGAGTGTCAGAAAGAGGGAGAAGCAGACCCTCACTAAGCGGGGAGCACAACACGGGGCTCAATCCCAGAACTCTGGGATCATGACCTGAGCTGAAGGCAGACGCTTCACATATGGAGCCACCCAGATGACCCAACTTCTTGCATTTCTGTATACTGATGACACACTTTCGCAAAGAGAAATTAAAAAAACAATGCCATTTACAATTGCATCAAAAAATCTAGAAATAAAAGTAACCAAGAATGAGAAAGACATAGTACACTCAACACATGGCAGAAAAGAAATGAAAAATATGTGTGTCCAGGGGGGCAGAATGTATGGGTCAAAGATTTGGAAGGCAACACAAACAAATGGTAGCATACGCCATGCTCCTTAACTGGAAGAGTTAATTATGTGAACATGTCCATCGTACCCAAAGAAATCGACAGATGTGATGAAATGCCTGTCTGAATTCCAGTGGCATTACTCGAGGAAATAGAAAACAGTCCTCAAACTTGTATGGAATCACAAAAGACCCCAAATACCCAAAGCAACGTGAAGAAAGAAAGGTGCAGTCAACACACACCTGGATTTCAAGCTACATTACAAAGCTGTTGTCATCAAAACAGGATGGTACTGGCATAAACACAGACACCAGGTCAGTGGAACAGTAGAGAAAGCTCAGAAACTTACCCACACGTAGATGATCCTAACTTACGACACAGCAGCAGAAGATATGACATGAGGGAAGGACTGTGTCTTCAGTGAGCGGTAACAGGCAAACTGGACACTAAATGCAGAAGAATATAACTGGGTCACTTTCTTACACCACACACAAAATTTTTAATGATGAATGATTTGAACATAAGACCTGAATCCATAAACTTCCAAGAAGACACAGGTACTAAGTCTCTCGACATTGGTTTTGGCAAAGAGTCTTCAGATCGGACACCAAATGCAAAGGCAACAAAAGCACAAATAAACAAGTGGAACAATATCAAACTGAAATCTTCCACACAGCAAAAGAAACCATCAAAAGCTTAAAAGGCCACTGACCCAATAAGAAAAAATTATCTGTGAATCATATGTGTGAGAAGAGGCTAATATCCAAAATACACACAACACTCATACAAATCAAAACAAAAAAACTATTAAAAAAAATGGGAGGAATATGTGAATAGATACTTTCCAAAGATGGCACACAGGTGCCAACAGACAGAAGGAGTTGTTCGACATCACTAATCATCGTCAGGGAAACATCAGTCAAACCCACAATCGGCTATCCTCTCTCAACTGTTGGAACAGCAATTGTCCCAGAGACAGACACCAAGTGGGGTCAAGGGTGTGCAGACGAGGAGACACTGTGCACTGTTGGTGGGAATGGAAATTGGTGCAGCCATGTGACAAATGGTATGGAGGTTCCTGAAAAATTTAATGCAACTACCCCATGACCCAGTAGTGGCTCTACTGAGAATTGATTTGAAGAACACAAAAATGCTGCCTCAAAAAGACAGATGCACTCCCACGTTCACTGCAGCATTATTCACAAGAACCAGACATGGAAACACAGACCTTGGGGGCCTTATGCCAAGTAACTCAGACACAGAAAGACCAATACCAGATGCTCTCATGTACATTCCACGTGGAATAAATAAATACTGAACGCATAGATAATGAGAGCAGATTGGTAGGTGCCAGATTCGGGGATGGGGTGGTAGAAACGGGTGAAGGCGGTCAAAGTCTCAATGTTTGAGTGAGAAAATCCGACAGTCATGAAATGTTCTGTCCAGCATGGAGACTAAACTAACCACGCAGCATGGGGTATAGGTTTCCCTGCTCTTTGAAAGTACAGGGCTTCTGAGAAACCATGCACACCAGAAATGGTGTCAAGAAGGAATGACCATTAATTTACACGAACAATTAGACAGTGTGCTCAGACTCCAAAATTCCTTCTCTTTGGCTTTTCTTAGGCCTCAGCACACAAGTTTCCAATGGAGGCCCAGCATAAATGAAGATAAAGCACAGCAGAGGCTCACAGACACAATTCAAAGTGCTGGTGGCTGGATGCGGAGAGCGGTTCCCAGAGGAAGGAGCTGGTTGGGGTGCACGCCGCCTCTGTTGTGCTTCTTCCCAAAACAGATGCTGAACGCGATTCTCACTGTTCACCTTTTTTCATAAGAGGGAAATCCTCTTCAGGTCTCTTCCTCTTACTGAACCTGGGTAATAATGTAGTTCTTTCAAGAAAGCCCAGTGTCTTTGTGAACATTTAAAAAGTGGGGGATACTTGTACTTGAGCATTGCTGAGGGAGTAGATGTGAAAGGTCCTCCCAGATACAACCCTCAGCAGATCCACCGGAAAGGCACCTTCCTCAGCATGCAGAACACGGACTACCTCCTACCCCCCGAGAAACCCTCTCCTTCCCCTTCATCAGGACAACACACAACAGCTGGGAGTTACCCCAATTCCTCTGTTCTCCTGCTCCTAATAGCTAACCCATCAGCAAATCCTGTGAGCTCCATCTTCAAAATGGACCCAGAATAGGTCTAACCACTCCATCCAAGGCCACCTGTCTGGTCCATAGTGTCTGAGTTCCTGGAAAAGCTTCGTCATTGACCTGCCTTGCCATCTTCAACCCTCTGTCATCTGTTCTCAACACTGTAGCCAGGATGGCCCAGTGAAACAGCGTCTCATGGGGTTATAGCCCTGGAATAGTTTTCTGTCACCCTCTGTCACCTCTCTGAGCTCATGTCCTAAGCTGTCTCCTGTGGCCACAGGGCCTTCTTGCTGCTCCTGGACATACCTGGAATTCTCCTGCCCCAGAGCCTTTGCACATGCTTTCCCTTCTGTTCAGAATGCTCCTGATGTGTTCTCACTCACCTTCGGAGAAGTCTGAATTGGAGTGACAGGGACAGAAGATGAGGCTGTGTGTGTTGGGTGAAGCTGGTGGCTCAGAAGAAGGTTCTCTGCCAGCTCTCCGCCTGTGCCTCACTTGTCCTCAGCCAGGAACTTGCACACAGCCCTCACCTGTCACAACTCTCACCCAGGAGACCCACAGCCACCCCTGGAGCCCACCCTGAACACACCCTGCTGCAGAATGCATTCAGCTCTCCTCTGGGACCCCTGTCAGCTTTACCCAGACCTGGAACTCCCCCCTGTCTCCTGCAAAGCTCCCGATTCCCCCGCTGCTTCCAAAATCACACTGGTTCAAGTTTTTCATGAGAGAGCTATAACGCTAACTAATGAAAGGTTCACACCTACTTTCCCCTTCTGTTTCTTTTCTCTCCACCTTCCTTCCTACCTGTGCAAACTGTAACATATCAGTGGAACACGAACATGCTCTGAGATCTGAATCTTTCATTGCAGCTTTCTGAGGACTCCTTATGTGATAAGACTCTATTGCATCCTACAACAGGGTGTTTTACATCTATCCTCTATAGAATAGTACAGCCCAAATCACTACAATTTTACCTCACTCTTCATGAAGCAGAACACTTTTTCCTTTCTTCTTTTACTTAAATTCCAGTTAGTTCACATGCCATGGAATATTTGCTTCAGGAGTAGGATTTAGTGATTCCTCACCTGCATACAGTACCCGGTGCTCATCACAAGTGCCCTCCTTAATACCCCTCACCCATTTAACACTTCCCCCCACACCCTTGCCCTGCAGCAACACTCAGTTTGTTCTCCACGGTTGAGTCTATTTCCTTGTTTGCCTCTCTCATCACCCCTCCACTCTGTTCATCTGTTTTTTTTTTCTGAAATGCCAGAAGCGTGAGAGTATAGGATATTTGTCTTTCCTCACTGATTTTGCTTAGCTTAATACACTCTAGATCCATCCACATCCTTGCAAATTGTAAGATTTCATTCTTTTTGAAGCTGGGTCATATTCCATTATTTATATGTATCCCACATCTGCTTTATCCATTCATCAGTGCATGGACTTTGGGATTCTCTCCATAGTTTGGCTACTGCGGACATTACTGCCATGAACATCATAGTGCATGGACCCCCTTCGAATCTGCATTTCTGTATCCTTTGGGTAAATACCTAGGAGAGCAATTGCTGGATCATGTGGTTGTTCAATGTTTAACTTTTTGAGGAACCCCCAGACTTTTCCTAGACTGGCTGCACCACTTTGCATTCCCACCAATAGGATGGGAGGGTTCCCCTTTAAGCAGAACATTATCTGCGGGCAATTTAATAAGAGGAAACAAAACCTCTGGGAGATGCACCCAGGGTCAGGCAAGCAGTTGCAGACTTCACCCCAAGGCTCCTGACGCCAAGCCCCTTGAAGCCACCAGCATGCCACTATCCAAAAGAATTCCCAGACTCTCCTTCTGACTCCACCACCAAAGAAACTACAGGGAGAATATGGCACCTCAAAATATTGAGATAATACATTTAGTAAAACTAGAAAGTCAAGCTCAACTTTTAAACAGGAACAGGCCGCTTTGGATAATTTTCAATTTCCCCTCCACCCTAATTTTAACTCTTCTGATGAATAAACTAATCAATGATGAAACATCACCTTTGTCAAATGACATCATCCAAGTCTGTATCAGATGAAAAAAAACCACCTAAATCTAGATGCTGGCCACTCAACCATATCTTAGGCCCAATTGAATAAACACTGTTAGATGAAGGAACAAATTAGATGTTACAAACAGGCACAGAGTGAATCTCACCTTCCCTTTCTAATTAAAGAGGGTTCCTAGGAAACAGATGGTCAAAATACATTTGTCAGCAATAAATGGACAGAGAAATTGTGATCCCCTGCAAAGTTCTACCTGCAGGGAAACTAAGTAATTCTTGCACCAAACCCAGAATGCTGGCAGCTACTTCAATTTTACTTTGTGGCTCAACTAGAGAAAAGAGAAAAGCCCAGGAGGTTTTGGGATAATGAGAGGTTTTACCTCCAGCCCTGACATAGATAGGACATTTTGCCAAACATACCTGTGCTTTCTCTGAACACTGGCGTCCTGTGACAAGCTGCCTCGCTGACTCCGATGCTGACGTTCAAAACCTCGGGTGTCTTGGAGCCAGAGCAGAGAAGTGCTGTCAGCTGGGGAGAAGAAGGCACCTCTGACCTAAAGCCTGCACACCTGCTTCGGTTTCTGGGCAAAGGGGCAACACATACTTGTTGTTTAGCAGTAATTATCTTCATTCTCAATAGACCAATGTCCTTGCCTTTTCTGGAAAGCAGACTTACTCTTCTAAAGAAACCCTCAATTCGTCTATTCCCAAAGCAAATAGAGTGGAACATTTATTTCTCACTTAAATAGAAAACACTGTTACTGTCGACACTGCGTGACTGAACTTTTAAAAACATTTTAGAGAGAAAGGAAGGGACCTTTATTCAAACCCAAGTCAGGACAGCTGCCTCAGAGACACAATCTTCACCAAGAAGTGAGTGCTCCAGAGAAGGAACATTTGGGGCAGGCTTATATATTTTTTTCTGTTTTGTTTTACGTACAGAGTTACACACCACAATGAGGATCTTCTTAGATTCCAGAAAGTGACAGACTCTTTCTTATGTTTTCAGTGTGTACATGTCAGTATGTCTTTAATCTTATGGGAGCCAAAGAGGTTCTTTATTTTTTCTTATATTTATGTTGGCATTTTTTGGTTATTGTTTTCTTCTCGAAGCAGATGTACAACATGTGCTTGGGGCAGAAACAAGGCCCATGCTTTGAGGTTTTGCCCAGTCATTTTGAGCTGGGTAATTGTTAAAGGATAGCTTCCCTGGGAGCTCAGGATCAGGGCCCACAGATGATATACAATAAAAATTCCTTTTATCATTATAATTACTCCTAAATAGAGGAATTTGAGACAAAAGCACCTTTCACAAGAGTACCAAGAAATCAAAATGATGCCCACGGAATCCTGCGTGCTCCATGGTCAGCACATGTAACAGAAGTGTTCACAGTCTCTGGACTCCTGCCCTTCTCCTGACCAAATCTCTGAAGCACACAGACCACTTAAAATCAGAATTGTAGAACTGCTAGACACCTTAGAGATGTCTGGCACCATTCCCTTGGACTGCAGAATAAAACACAGTAGCTCATTGTCACAAACTAATTTCAACATGAAGTGACCCCTGGATGCACTAAGTTCTTTCTCTACAAATGTTGACTAATGCAAGTCACAGTCATACCATATAAACACTAGGATGGCTGGGAAGTCATCGTAGGTAAGGGAATATTTTAGCCATGTTTATAAGCATTGGCTCACTTTGTAGAAGAGGCTGAGCTGAGTGTTTTTAAATACTATTTCAGACTTGTTTTACAGTACCCTCTGAACATACCAGAGCCTGAATCGACTAAAAAAGATAGTTGGTTTCAGTAACTTTAATACCAGGAAAATATTATACTGTCTCTATTCCTTAGGATCTTTGAGTATCTTACCCAGAGGTCCTCTACTGAGATAATGATCTTAATGATCACCATGGGCAGACGTGAAAAGGCCCGCTGAATTCATTCCAGTTGTCCACATGACAAGAAAATCCTGATACTTGATAGGTTTCCAGATCGAGAAGACCAGAGATAAGAGGGAAATAGTACCCTGTATGGAACAACAAGCGATTTGGAGTCAATTTGGGGATCCCATTTAGGTTTCTGACACTAAAATCCTCTGAGACTCATATCATCTGAGTCCCTTTCTAACCGTCTGAAAATGTGCCTAAAAATATCTACACCCTAGTTGAGAAGTTTAAGAGGCAGAATGCTACAAAGAGCCAGTATGATGTCTCTCAAGAACAGGTGCTCAGGAAGCCCTAATTGCTATTGGGTCTATTTCTTTTCCAGAAGAAAGAACACATGTTGAATCCATATTTCGAATAGATGACTCACCAGATGATTTTCAAACCTGAAGGAAGGCCAAGAAATCACTCTTGTGTCATATTTCACTCAGAAATCATATTGTTGGACTGGTGAGGATGATACGATAGCAACGTCATCACTAATAGTGGGGAGCTTCTAATTTCCATACGGCCATGTTGACCCCCTTAGCTCAGAGCCACCAGAATGGGCAGCTGGGGAGGGGGCACCATCATCACTATGAGTGGGGAGCTTCCCATTTCCATATGGCCATGTTGACCCCCTTAGCTCAGGGCCGCCAGAAAGGACAGCTGAGGGGTACCACAGGCCAAGGCTGCCAGGTGTGGCTGGGGTAGGCAGAACTCTGACTTAAGGCTCAACTCCTGTCTAGGTTATTATAATGCTCTTCACAAAGAAAGTGCCATTGTGTGTGAGCCCTCATGTAGAAAAGGTTCAGAATTTCCATTGAGATTCCCTCTCTCACCTTTAGGATATGTAGCAAAGTTCCATTTAATTTTAAACATTGAAGGACTTCCTGGTTTTCTTTTCGCTATGACTGTGGCTCAATTCCCCTGTGGTCTAAGAATAGAATCTAGTTAATTTCAGGGTTTAACATTTGTAGACTTGATTCGTGGCCCCACCTATCATCTATTTGGGTAAAGAGTCTATGACCACTTGAAAATAATGTATTCTGCACTTATTATGGAATGTTCCCTATATGTCAATTAGGTCACATTTGTTACCAATGTTTTGTCTGCTTTTTCTGTTAGATATTGAGAAAGGTATATTAAATCTTCAAACAATGCTGCTCTATTCAACGTGGCATCAGAGAATCTACAAGTGTTTTATGGCAAGAGAAACAAAAAGTATAAGAATTGAGGGGATAATTGTGACTATTCACAGATAATACGATTGTGTACATAGAAAATCCAAAACAGTCTATAAATACCCTATTAGAATTAAAATGCAATTTATAAATTTGAGATGGATTGTAGCTTCCCATTGGACAGTTTCTGAAAGAAAATGCAGAACCTGTCAATCTTGGGGTAGGATATAGGGTGCACTAACCATTTAAAAGAATTCAGTGGGACTTCATAAAAATGTGACATTTCTCCTTATCTTATGACCATAAGAAAATGAAAAAGTGAACCACAGTCTGGGAAGTAAAGATTTGCAATATACACACTGACAAAGACTTGTCAATAAAGAATTCCTGCTCATCAACCATAAAAAGTCTATTTACAAACGAATACTTCACAAAAGATTGACTGATGGCCAATAAGAACAGGAAAGGGTGCTCTACAGTATTATTTTCAGGCACAGCAAGGCCTTTCCTAAAATGAAAACATACACACAAACCAGTATT
>NW_028273831.1:0-26370 GCF_024610735.1 Ursus americanus | reverse complement strand
ACAACCACTTGGGATAGGGTCTGCACCTCAGGAAAACTGTTTCCGTGGGAAGCCGGCTTTTTGCAAAGGGGTCTCAGGGCCGTGGGCCTCGGGTGTCCCTCCGGCTCCCCAAAGCACAGGGACGAGGTGAGGGGCTTAGACCATGCCTGGGCAATGTTGTTTCTTACACCTGGGTGTGTGGCATTTTGTTGAGCTGGCTAACCCCACTTGGGATAGGTGTTTCACAGCAAGCACCTATTGTTCGTCGGAAGCCGTTTTTGCCCCAGGGGTCTCCGGGCTGTGTTCGTTGGCCTTGAACTCCTGCTAGCAAAACCGCCGGGTTGAGGGAAGGGTTCAGACTGTGCCTGGGCCCTGTGGTCTCTACCAGGTCAGTGTATGGCATTTCCTTCCCCTTGCCACAGGCACCTGGGAGCATGTCTGCTCGTGGAGAAAGACTTTCCCGTGGGAAGCCAGTTTTTGTCAAACGGGTCCCAGTGCTCTGCTCCTCTCTTTTCACTCCTGCTGCCAGAAGCCCAGGGAGGATGGGAGGGCTTAGAACATGGCTGGGCACTGTGGTTTCTTCCACAGAAGTGGAGGGGATTGGCTTTACCTTGCCACAACCACTTGGGAGAGGGTCTACACCTCAGGAAAACTGTCTCCGTGGGAAGCCGGCTTTTTGCAAAGGGGTCTCAGGGCCGTGGGCCTCGGGTGTCCCTCCGGCTCCCCAAAGCACAGGGACGAGGTGAGGGGCTTAGACCATGCCTGGGCAATGTTGTTTCTTACACCTGGGTGTGTGGCATTTTGTTGAGCTGGCTACCCCCACTTGGGGTAGGTGTTCCACAGCAAGCACCTATTGTTCGTCGGAAGCCGTTTTTGCCCCAGGGGTCTCCGGGCTGTGTTCGTTGGGCTTGAACTCCTGCTAGCAAAACCGCCGGGTTGAGGGAAGGGTTCAGACTGTGCCTGGGCCCTGTGGTCTCTTCCAGGTCAGTGTATGGCATTTCCTTCCCCTTGCCACAGGCACCTGGGAGCATGTCTGCACGTGGAGAAAGGCTTTCCCGTGGGAAGCCGGTTTTTGTCAAACGGGTCCCAGTGCTCTGCTCCTCTCTTTTCACTCCTGCTGCCAGAAGCCCAGGGAGGATGGGAGGGCTTAGAACATGGCTGGGCACTGTGGTTTCTTCCAGAGAAGTGGAGGGCATTTGCTTTACCTTGCCACAACCACTTGGGATAGGGTCTGCACCTCAGGAAAACTGTTTCCGTGGGAAGCCGGCTTTTTGCAAAGGGGTCTCAGGGCCGTGGGCCTCGGGTGTCCCTCCGGCTCCCCAAAGCACAGGGACGAGGTGAGGGGCTTAGACCATGCCTGGGCAATGTTGTTTCTTACACCTGGGTGTGTGGCATTTTGTTGAGCTGGCTAACCCCACTTGGGATAGGTGTTTCACAGCAAGCACCTATTGTTCGTCGGAAGCCGTTTTTGCCCCAGGGGTCTCCGGGCTGTGTTCGTTGGCCTTGAACTCCTGCTAGCAAAACCGCCGGGTTGAGGGAAGGGTTCAGACTGTGCCTGGGCCCTGTGGTCTCTACCAGGTCAGTGTATGGCATTTCCTTCCCCTTGCCACAGGCACCTGGGAGCATGTCTGCACGTGGAGAAAGACTTTCCCGTGGGAAGCCGGTTTTTGTCAAACGGGTCCCAGTGCTCTGCTCCTCTCTTTTCACTCCTGCTGCCAGAAGCCCAGGGAGGATGGGAGGGCTTAGAACATGGCTGGGCACTGTGGTTTCTTCCAGAGAAGTGGAGGGCATTTGCTTTACCTTGCCACAACCACTTGGGATAGGGTCTGCACCTCAGGAAAACTGTTTCCGTGGGAAGCCGGCTTTTTGCAAAGGGGTCTCAGGGCCGTGGGCCTCGGGTGTCCCTCCGGCTCCCCAATGTACAGGGACGAGGTGAGGGGCTTAGACCATGCCTGGGCAATGTTGTTTCTTACACCTGGGTGTGTGGCATTTTGTTGAGCTGCCTACCCCCACTTAGGATAGGTGTTCCACAGCAAGCCCCTATTGTTCGTCGGAAGCCGTTTTTGCCCCAGGAGTCTCCGGGCTGTGTTCGTTGGGGTTGTGCTCCTGCTAGCAAAACCGCCGGGTTGAGGGAAGGGTTCAGACTGTGCCTGGGCCCTGTGGTCTCTTCCAGGTCAGTGTATGGCATTTCCTTCCCCTTGCCACAGGCACCTGGGAGCATGTCTGCACGTGGAGAAAGACTTTCCCGTGGGAAGCCGGTTTTTGTCAAACGGGTCCCAGTGCTCTGCTCCTCTCTATTCACTCCTGCTGCCAGAAGCCCAGGGAGGATGGGAGGGCTTAGAACATGGCTGGGCACTGTGGTTTCTTCCACAGAAGTGGAGGGCATTGGCTTTACCTTGCCACAACCACTTGGGAGACGGTCTACACCTCAGGAAAACTGTCTCCGTGGGAAGCCGGCTTTTTGCAAAGGGGTCTCAGGGCCGTGGGCCTCGGGTGTCCCTCCGGCTCCCCAAAGCACAGGGACGAGGTGAGGGGCTTAGACCATGCCTGGGCAATGTTGTTTCTTACACCTGGGTGTGTGGCATTTTGTTGAGCTGGCTAACCCCACTTGGGATAGGTGTTCCACAGCAAGCACCTATTGTTCGTCGGAAGCCGTTTTTGCCCCAGGGGTCTCCGGGCTGTGTTCGTTGGCCTTGAACTCCTGCTAGCAAAACCGCCGGGTTGAGGGAAGGGTTCAGACTGTGCCTGGGCCCTGTGGTCTCTACCAGGTCAGTGTATGGCATTTCCTTCCCCTTGCCACAGGCACCTGGGAGCATGTCTGCTCGTGGAGAAAGACTTTCCCGTGGGAAGCCGGTTTTTGTCAAACGGGTCCCAGTGCTCTGCTCCTCTCTTTTCACTCCTGCTGCCAGAAGCCCAGGGAGGATGGGAGGGCTTAGAACATGGCTGGGCACTGTGGTTTCTTCCAGAGAAGTGGAGGGCATTTGCTTTACCTTGCCACAACCACTTGGGATAGGGTCTGCACCTCAGGAAAACTGTTTCCGTGGGAAGCCGGCTTTTTGCAAAGGGGTCTCAGGGCCGTGGGCCTCGGGTGTCCCTCCGGCTCCCCAAAGCACAGGGACGAGGTGAGGGGCTTAGACCATGCCTGGGCAATGTTGTTTCTTACACCTGGGTGTGTGGCATTTTGTTGAGCTCCCTACCCCCACTTAGGATAGGTGTTCCACAGCAAGCCCCTATTGTTCGTCGGAAGCCGTTTTTGCCCCAGGAGTCTCCGGGCTGTGTTCGTTGGGGTTGTGCTCCTGCTAGCAAAACCGCCGGGTTGAGGGAAGGGTTCAGACTGTGCCTGGGCCCTGTGGTCTCTTCCAGGTCAGTGTATGGCATTTCCTTCCCCTTGCCACAGGCACCTGGGAGCATGTCTGCACGTGGAGAAAGACTTTCCCGTGGGAAGCCGGTTTTTGTCAAACGGGTCCCAGTGCTCTGCTCCTCTCTATTCACTCCTGCTGCCAGAAGCCCAGGGAGAATGGGAGGGCTTAGAACATGGCTGGGCACTGTGGTTTCTTCCAGAGAAGTGGAGGGCATTTGCTTTACCTTGCCACAACCACTTGGGATAGGGTCTGCACCTCAGGAAAACTGTTTCCGTGGGAAGCCGGCTCTTTGCAAAGGGGTCTCAGGGCCGTGGGCCTCGGGTGTCCTTCCGGCTCCCCAAAGCACAGGGACGAGGTGAGGGGCTTAGACCATGCCTGGGCAATGTTGTTTCTTACACCTGGGTGTGTGGCATTTTGTTGAGCTGGCTACCCCCACTTGGGGTAGGTGTTCCACAGCAAGCACCTATTGTTCGTCAGAAGCCGTTTTTGCCCCAGGGCTCTCCGGGCTGTGTTCGTTGGGCTTGAACTCCTGCTAGCAAAACCGCCGGGTTGAGGGAAGGGTTCAGACTGTGCCTGGGCCCTGTGGTCTCTTCCAGGTCAGTGTATGGCATTTCCTTCCCCTTGCCACAGGCACCTGGGAGCATGTCTGCACGTGGAGAAAGACTTTCCCGTGGGAAGCCGGTTTTTGTCAAACGGGTCCCAGTGCTCTGCTCCTCTCTTTTCACTCCTGCTGCCAGAAGCCCAGGGAGGATGGGAGGGCTTAGAACATGGCTGGGCACTGTGGTTTCTTCCACAGAAGTGGAGGGCATTGGCTTTACCTTGCCACAACCACTTGGGAGAGGGTCTACACCTCAGGAAAACTGTCTCCGTGGGAAGCCGGCTTTTTGCAAAGGGGTCTCAGGGCCGTGGGCCTCGGGTGTCCCTCCGGCTCCCCAAAGCACAGGGACGAGGTGAGGGGCTTAGACCATGCCTGGGCAATGTTGTTTCTTACACCTGGGTGTGTGGCATTTTGTTGAGCTGGCTACCCCCACTTGGGATAGGTGTTCCACAGCAAGCCCCTATTGTTCGTCGGAAGCCGTTTTTGCCCCAGGAGTCTCCGGGCTGTGTTCGTTGGGGTTGTGCTCCTGCTAGCAAAACCACCGGGTTGAGGGAAGGGTTCAGACTGTGCCTGGGCCCTGTGGTCTCTTCCAGGTCAGTGTATGGCATTTCCTTCCCCTTGCCACAGGCACCTGGGAGCATGTCTGCACGTGGAGAAAGACTTTCCCGTGGGAAGCCGGTTTTTGTCAAACGCGTCCCAGTGCTCTGCTCCTCTCTTTTCACTCCTGCTGCCAGAAGCCCAGGGAGGATGGGAGGGCTTAGAACATGGCTGGGCACTGTGGTTTCTTCCAGAGAAGTGGAGGGCATTTGCTTTACCTTGCCACAACCACTTGGGATAGGGTCTGCACCTCAGGAAAACTGTTTCCGTGGGAAGCCGGCTTTTTGCAAAGGGGTCTCAGGGCCGTGTGCCTCGGGTGTCCCTCCGGCTCCCCAAAGCACAGGGACGAGGTGAGGGGCTTAGACCATGCCTGGGCATTGTTGTTTCTTACACCTGGGTGTGTGGCATTTTGTTGAGCTGGCTACCCCCACTTGGGGTAGGTGTTCCACAGCAAGCACCTATTGTTCGTCGGAAGCCGTTTTTGCCCCAGTGGTCTCCGGGCTGTGTTCGTTGGGCTTGAACTCCTGCTAGCAAAACCGCCGGGTTGAGGGAAGGGTTCAGGCAGTGCCTGGGCCCTGTGGTCTCTTCCAGGTCAGTGTATGGCATTTCCTTCCCCTTGCCACAGGCACCTGGGAGCATGTCTGCACGTGGAGAAAGACTTTCCCGTGGGAAGCCGGTTTTTGTCAAACGGGTCCCAGTGCTCTGCTCCTCTCTTTTCACTCCTGCTGCCAGAAGCCCAGGGAGGATGGGAGGGCTTAGAACATGGCTGGGCACTGTGGTTTCTTCCAGAGAAGTGGAGGGCATTTGCCTTACCTTGCCACAACCACTTGGGATAGGGTCTGCCCCTCAGGAAAACTGTCTCCGTGGGAAGCCGGCTCTTTGCAAAGGGGTCTCAGGGCCGTGGGCCTCGGGTGTCCTTCCGGCTCCCCAAAGCACAGGGACGAGGTGAGGGGCTTAGACCATGCCTGGGCAATGTTGTTTCTTACACCTGGGTGTGTGGCATTTTGTTGAGCTGGCTACCCCCACTTGGGATAGGTGTTCCACAGCAAGCACCTATTGTTCGTCGGAAGCCGTTATTGCCCCAGGGGTCTCCGGGCTCTGTTCGTTGGGGTTGAACTCCTGCTAGCAAAACCGCCGGGTTGAGGGAAGGGTTCAGACTGTGCCTGGGCCCTGTGGTCTCTTCCAGGTCAGTGTATGGCATTTCCTTCCCCTTGCCACAGGCACCTGGGAGCATGTCTGCACGTGGAGAAAGACTTTCCCGTGGGAAGCCGGTTTTTGTCAAACGGGTCCCAGTGCTCTGCTCCTCTCTTTTCACTCCTGCTGCCAGAAGCCCAGGGAGGATGGGAGGGCTTAGAACATGGCTGGGCACTGTGGTTTCTTCCAGAGAAGTGGAGGGCATTGGCTTTACCTTGCCACAACCACTTGGGAGAGGGTCTACACCTCAGGAAAACTGTCTCCGTGGGAAGCCGGCTTTTTGCAAAGGGGTCTCAGGGCCGTGGGCCTCGGGTGTCCCTCCGGCTCCCCAAAGCACAGGGACGAGGTGAGGGGCTTAGACCATGCCTGGGCAATGTTGTTTCTTACACCTGGGTGTGTGGCATTTTGTTGAGCTGGCTACCCCCACTTGGGATAGGTGTTCCACAGCAAGCACCTATTGTTCGTCGGAAGCCGTTTTTGCCCCAGGGGTCTCCGGGCTGTGTTCGTTGGGCTTGAACTCTTGCTAGCAAAACCGCCGGGTTGAGGGAAGGGTTCAGACTGTGCCTGGGCCCTGTTGTCTCTTCCAGGTCAGTGTATGGCATTTCCTTCCCCTTGCCACAGGCACCTGGGAGCATGTCTGCACGTGGAGAAAGACTTTCCCGTGGGAAGCCGGTTTTTGTCAAACGGGTCCCAGTGCTCTGCTCCTCTCTTTTCACTCCTGCTGCCAGAAGCCCAGGGAGGATGGGAGGGCTTAGAACATGGCTGGGCACTGTGGTTTCTTCCAGAGAAGTGGAGGGCATTTTCTTTACCTTGCCACAACCACTTGGGATAGGGTCTGCCCCTCAGGAAAACTGTTTCCGTGGGAAGCCGGCTTTTTGCAAAGGGGTCTCAGGGCCGTGGGCCTCGGGTGTCCATCCGGCTCCCCAAAGCACAGGGACGAGGTGAGGGGCTTAGACCATGCCTGGGCAATGTTGTTTCTTACACCTGGGTGTGTGGCATTTTGTTGAGCTGGCTACCCCCACTTGGGGTAGGTGTTCCACAGCAAGCACCTATTGTTCGTCGGAAGCCGTTTTTGCCCCAGGGGTCTCCGGGCTGTGTTCGTTGGGCTTGAACTCCTGCTAGCAAAACCGCCGGGTTGAGGGAAGGGTTCAGACTGTGCCTGGGCCCTGTGGTCTCTTCCAGGTCAGTGTATGGCATTTCCTTCCCCTTGCCACAGGCACCTGGGAGCATGTCTGCACGTGGAGAAAGACTTTCCCGTGGGAAGCCGGTTTTTGTCAAACGGGTCCCAGTGCTCTGCTCCTCTCTTTTCACTCCTGCTGCCAGAAGCCCAGGGAGGATGGGAGGGCTTAGAACATGCCTGGGCACTGTGGTTTCTTCCAGAGAAGTGGAGGGCATTGGCTTTACCTTGCCACAACCACTTGGGATAGGGTCTGCACCTCAGGAAAACTGTTTCCGTGGGAAGCCGGCTTTTTGCAAAGGGGTCTCAGGGCCGTGGGCCTCGGGTGTCCCTCCGGCTCCCCAAAGCACAGGGACGAGGTGAGGGGCTTAGACCATGCCTGGGCAATGTTGTTTCTTACACCTGGGTGTGTGGCATTTTGTTGAGCTGCCTACCCCCACTTGGGATAGGTGTTCCACAGCAAGCACCTATTGTTCGTCGGAAGCCGTTTTTGCCCCAGGGGTCTCCGGGCTGTGTTCCTGGGGTTGAACTCCTGCTAGCAAAACCGCCGGGTTGAGGGAAGGATTCAGACTGTGCCTGGGCCCTGTGGTCTCTTCCAGGTCAGTGTATGGCATTTCCTTCCCCTTGCCACAGGCACCTGGGAGCATGTCTGCACGTGGAGAAAGACTTTCCCGTGGGAAGCCGGTTTTTGTCAAACGGGTCCCAGTGCTCTGCTCCTCTCTTTTCACTCCTGCTGCCAGAAGCCCAGGGAGGATGGGAGGGCTTAGAACATGGCTGGGCACTGGGGTTTCTTCCAGAGAAGTGGAGGGCATTTGCTTTACCTTGCCACAACCACTTGGGATAGGGTCTGCACCTCAGGAAAACTGTTTCCGTGGGAAGCCGGCTTTTTGCAAAGGGGTCTCAGGGCCGTGGGCCTCGGGTGTCCCTCCGGCTCCCCAAAGCACAGGGACGAGGTGAGGGGCTTAGACCATGCCTGGGCAATGTTGTTTCTTACACCTGGGTGTGTGGCATTTTGTTGAGCTGGCTACCCCCACTTGGGGTAGGTGTTCCACAGCAAGCACCTATTGTTCGTCGGAAGCCGTTTTTGCCCCAGGGGTCTCCGGGCTGTGTTCCTTGGGCTTGAACTCCTGCTAGCAAAACCGCCGGGTTGAGGGAAGGGTTCAGACTGTGCCTGGGCCCTGTGGTCTCTTCCAGGTCAGTGTATGGCATTTCCTTCCCCTTGTCACAGGCACCTGGGAGCATGTCTGCACGTGGAGAAAGGCTTTCCCGTGGGAAGCCAGTTATTGTCAAACGGGTCCCAGTGCTCTGCTCCTCTCTTTTCACTCCTGCTGCCAGAAGCCCAGGGAGGATGGGAGGGCTTAGAACATGGCTGGGCACTGTGGTTTCTTCCAGAGAAGTGGAGGGCATTGGCTTTACCTTGCCACAACCACTTGGGAGAGGGTCTACACCTCAGGAAAACTGTCTCCGTGGGAAGCCGGCTTTTTGCAAAGGGGTCTCAGGGCCGTGGGCCTCGGGTGTCCCTCCGGCTCCCCAAAGCACAGGGACGAGGTGAGGGGCTTAGACCATGCCTGGGCAAGGTTGTTTCTTACACCTGGGTGTGTGGCATTTTGTTGAGCTGCCTACCCCCACTTGGGATAGGTGTTCCACAGCAAGCACCTATTGTTCGTCGGAAGCCGTTTTTGCCCCAGGAGTCTCCGGGCTGTGTTCGTTGGGGTTGAACTCCTGCTAGCAAAACCGCCGGGTTGAGGGAAGGGTTCAGACTGTGCCTGGGCCCTGTGGTCTCTTCCAGGTCAGTGTATGGCATTTCCTTCCCCTTGCCACAGGCACCTGGGAGCATGTCTGCACGTGGAGAAAGACTTTCCCGTGGGAAGCCGGTTTTTGTCAAACGGGTCCCAGTGCTCTGCTCCTCTCTTTTCACTCCTGCTGCCAGAAGCCCAGGGAGGATGGGAGGGCTTAGAACATGGCTGGTCACTGTGGTTTCTTCCACAGAAGTGGAGGGCATTGGCTTTACCTTGCCACAACCACTTGGGATAGGGTCTGCACCTCAAGAAAACTGTTTCCGTGGGAAGCCGGCTTTTTACCTAATGGGTCAGGGCTGTGGGGCTCGGGTTTCCCTCATGCTACCAAAAGCACAGTGACGATGTCTGGGCTTAGACCATGCCTGGGGAATGTTGTTTCTTGCACATAAGTGTGTGGCATTCTGTTTACTTTGCTACAACCACTTTGGATAGGTTTTCCACATCAAGAACTTTTTTTTCTTCGGAAGCCGTTTCTGCCCCAAGTGTCCCATGCTGTGTTCGTTCGGGTTTATCTCCTGCTAGCAAACTGTGGTCTCTTACAGATCAGTGTATGGCAATTACTTCACCTTGGCACAGGCACTTGTGAGCATGTTTGCACGTTACGAAAGATTTTTCCGTTGGAAGCCGGTTTTTGTCAATCTCATAGGGAAGAAACAGAAACTCTTTGGCATAACCTGACTCACCCAGCATCAGGAAAGCAGTTCCAGAACTCAGCCCAGGGCCCCTGTCGCCTACCCAATTGTAGCCACCACCATGCCTCTATCGAAAGGAATTCCCAAAGACTCTCCTCTGACTCCACTACCAAAGAAACAGCAGATTGAATATGGCACTTCAAAATATCGAGATGATACATCTGGTATAGTTAGATACACAAGGTTTACCTTTATTTTTTTATTGTTTTTTATTACATAATGTTATAGTCTCCATACAGTATAGTAAATTTCGATGATACATTAGTTGCATATAACACCCAGTGCACCATGCAATATGTGCCCTCCTTACTACCCAACACCAGCATATATTTTAAACAGCAAAATGCTGCTCTGAATAATTTTGAATTTTCCCTCGACCCCCATTGTAACTCTTGGGATGAAAAGACTAATCAGTGATGAAACATCACCTTTGACAATTGGAAAGACATCATCCATATTTGTATGTGACGACAAAAGGCCATCTAACACTAAATGGTGGCCACTCACCCATATCTTAGGCCCAACTGTATAAACACTGTCAAACGTATATCTTAAAAATAGGCAAAGAGTAAACCTCACCTTCCCTTTCTAATGAAAGAGTGTTTCTAGGAAACAGCTGTTCAAAATACATTCATAAGCAGTCAATGAACAGAGAAAATGGGATCCCCTGCAAAGTGCTCCAAGCTCAGAAACTAAGTACCTCCTTCACCAAATTCAGAACGCTGACAACTATTACTTAAGTTTTACTTCATGGCTCAACTAGAGAAAAGAGAAAAACCCAGGAGATGGTGGGTTCATGAGAGGTTTTACTTCCAGTCCTGATGTGGATATGACATTTCTCCAAATGGACCTGCCGCTTTCTCTGAATGCTGGATCCCGTGTCAAGCTGCCTCACTGACTCAGATGCAGACGTTCAGAACGTAGGGTGTCGCGGAGCCAGAGCAGAGAAGTGTTGTCAGATGGGGAGAAGCAGCTCCTCGGACCTAAAGCCTGCACACCTGCTGTGGTTTCTGGGAGAAGGGGAAACATAGACTTGTCTTTTAGTAGTAATTATCTCCCAGCCCATTGCCACCATTCCCAGGAAACAGCTAGCACAATGCTGAAGTTGGGTAAGGGCTCTGGGCCTTCCTAGCGCCCCACCTGTGCCTGAGGGAACAGGGAATACCCTGCTGAACTCGGGGAACTGCTCAAGGTCCATTACCTGCACTGTGTCGGGGGACAGGGGCACCGCACTGAAGTTGGGGACTGTGCGGTCCTTTCTCTCGCTCTTCTTGGGGAACACGGGAAACCCTGGAATGTCTGCGAACCATCCCACAAAAGCTTTGCTGAGCGGGTGCCCTGGAGTTCCTGGGTCTGCAGTGTATGGCCAGTTGACGGAGACTAGGCAGAAGAGACTTTCAAGGGAAAAAGGAAAGAAAACTGAGTCTCCATGATGAACTCTCTCAACATGCCCTTCCAGAACCCTGCCTCTTACCCGGGGTGCCCCTACTCCCAGAAAGCCCACCTATGGCCACACAGCATGCATTCACCCAGCCAGGAACTCCACAGGTCCACTCTCTCAAAACTCCACTTCCTTGGCTCCTGGTCTGCGTCCTTGGGCTGCTCCGGATCTGCACACAGAGACGTAGCTCCACCCCCATGGGGTGATTGCTTGGGGAGTATGATGCTTCCAACTCCTTGAATGCCAGGCAACCGGCCCCATGACTCACAACTCTGGGAGTGCAGAGGTCCAGGAGGCACCTCCTTGGCTAAACGCCCTGAGCAGGCATGACGGGGATCATGGGCAGGGCTGCAATCACACACACACACACACACACACACACACACACACACACACACACACACACACACACGCGGCCCCTTTCGCGGACCCCTCTAGCTGCAGACCACCCTCAGAGCCCTGCCCCTTCCCTTCTGCACCAACCCTTCCTGCAAGGGTGTGCCTGGTTCCTGGCAAGGTCAGCTGCTCTCAGACTGTTCCAGCCTTGGGCTTTAGGAAATGCAATGCTTTTATGCATATCCAAGGCAATTTTAAGCGCCAAAAGGAATGCTCCAAGCGGGAATAGCTTTGCCTTCTTGTCTCACCCATGGAGTGGATAGTGCTTCTCAGACCTTCAAAACATCCTTCTAGGGTGAGCCCATTTGTGCTGCAATCTATATACACATGCTTAGTTCTACAGGGAAGGAAGGAAAAGCCGGCCTTCTGTTCTGTCAAGGTTGTGAACCAGGAACATTTATTTTTCACTTGAAAACAGAGTGTTATTGTCGACACTAAATGAAGGAACCTTTTAAAACATTTTAGAGAGGAAGGAAGAGAGTTTTATTCAAACCCAAGTCAAGGACAGCTGCCTGGGAGACACAATATTCACAAAGAAGGGAGTGCTCCAGGGAAGGAACATTTAGGGCAGGGTCATATATTTGTTCTGAGTTGTGCTACGTACAGTTATACATCATGATGAGGAAGAAGGTTCCAGAAAGTGACAGACTTTTTCTTATGTTTTCAGTATGTACAAATCAGTATGACTTTAATCTTATGGGAGCAAGAAAGGTTCTTTTGTGTTCTCACCTTGATGTTGGCAAAGGCATTTTTTGGTTCTCTTTTTCTTTTTGATGCATACGGACAATAAGTGCTGGGGGCAGAAATAGGGCCCATGCTTTGAGGGTTTGCCCAGTCATTTTGAGCTGGGTAAAATGTTAAAGGAGAGCTTTCCTGGGAGGCCAAGATCAGGCCTCACAGATGGTATGACATAAAAATTACTCTTATCCTTATCATCACTACCAAATGGTGGAACGTGAGATGAAAGCACCTTTCCAATAGTAAAGAGACATCAAAGGACCCCTACAGAAGGTTACCTGCTCCATGGTCAACACAGGTAACAGAGGCGTTCATGGTCTCTGGACTCCTCCCCTTGTCCTGCCCAAATCTCTGAAGCATAGAGATCATTTACAGTCAGAATTTTACACATCTTAGAGATGTCTGGCACCATTCCCTTGGACTACAGAATACAACAGAATAGCTCACTGTCACAACACGAAAGTGCCCCTGGATACACTAAGTTCTTTCTCCGCAACGTTGGCCTTAATGAAATCATAATCGTAACATAGAAACACTACGATGGTTGGGAATAAATAATCACAGGTAAGGGAATATTTAGGAAATCTTTAGAAGCATTGTCTCACTCTATAGAAGAGGCTAACTGCTTTAAATACTATTTCCGACCTTACAGGACACTCTACAGACCAGAGCCTCCATCAATTAAAAAAGCATAGTTCTTTCAGTCACTTTAATATCAGAAAAATAGTATAGTATCTCTATTCCTAGGGATCTTTAAGTCTCCGACTCAAAGGTCCTCCACTGAGAGAATTATCTTCATGATCATGATGGGCAGAGGTGAAAAGGCAGCCGAATTCATTCCATTTGGCCACACAACAAGAAAATCCTAATACTTCCTAGGTTTCCAGATTGAGAAGACCTGGGGTAGAGCGAAATGGTACCTTGTATGGAAGAACAAGGGATTTGGAGTCAGTTTGGAGATCACACTTAGGTTTCTGACACTAAAATCCTCTGTAATTCATATCATTTCTGAGCCTTTGTCTATCCATCTAAAAATGGGACTCATTCTATCTACACCCCAGTTGAGAAGTTTACGAGGGAGAATGCTACTCAGAGCCAGTATGGATTCTCCCAAGAGCAGGTGCTCAGGAGCCATAATTACCATTGGGTCTATATCTTTTCCAGAGAAAAGAACACATGGTGAAACCGTGTTTCGAAAAGATGACTCACAAGATGATTTTCACACTTTCATGAAGGTCAAGAAACTGCTATTTTGTTGTAATTCTCTCAGAAATCATGTTATTAGCTTGGTGGGGACAATAGCAACATCATCACTAGGAGTGGGGAGCTTCTCATCTCCATATGGCTATGTTGACTACCTTAACACAATGCCACCAGAAAGGAAAGCTGGAGGGAGGTGTGTGTGGGCACAGGCCAAGGCTGCCAGGTGTGCCTGGGACATGCAGAACTCTGATAGGAGGCTTAAGTCCTGTCTATGTTAGGATAGTCAGTGCTCTTCAGAGACAAAGGGCCATTGTGTGTGAGCCCTGATGTAGAAAAGGTGGAAAATGTCCATTGCGATTCCCTCTCTGACCCTTAGGATATGCAGCAAAGTTACATTGAATTTTTAAACATGGAGGGATTTCCTGGTCTTCTTTTCATGAGGACTCGGGCTCTATTCCTTGGTGGCCTACGAATAGAATCTAGTTAGTTTCAGGATGTTAAAATGTAGACATGATTCATGGAACAACATATCATCTGTTTGGGTAAATAGTCTATGACCACTGGAAATAATGTATTCTGCACGTATTATGCAATATTACATAGACGTCAATTAGGTCACATTTGTTACCAATGTTTTGTCTGCTTTTTCCATCAGATATTGAGAAAGGCATATTAAAATTTCCAAACAAAATTTCCAAAAAAAGAGGATGCCGATCAAAAATGTTGTGTGAAAAGGAAAAGAAAGTGCCATCACTCCATTCAGTGAATCAGGTTTGTGCAGAGAGACGGTAACGTTGATCACTGAAGACATCAGGGTTTTCCAATATGTGTGTTGAACCTTAAGGAAACTGCCATAGACGTAACTCTCAGTAAGAAGAGCATGGTAAGGGTCTTCCAACTCCCATCCTCTGTCATGATGATGGAAGCATGTTGCAGAGTGGGAATGAAAGCATAAGGGCCACTAACCAATCTTCAAGGAAGAACATTGTATCAAAGCCAACATTCACCTGACATCTTCGGTCGTGAAGATGAAACTATTGGCACAGGTGTCTAAGAAAACGTAGGGAAAGTGCCATATACTGAAGTCCACGAAAGAACACCATAGAGAAAGCATCTTGCATCTCACAGTCTTCTGTCATAAAAACGGAAGTATGTGCAAAACTGTCTGTGAAAACAGACGCATAAAGCGCGTTGTTTCACTCTATACAGGAACACTGTATTGACACCATGTCTCAAATCACAACTTCTGTAGTGAAGTGTAGTAAGAATGTGTGCGAGCTCATAAAGAAGTGCCGTCTACTTAATTCTAAGAACCAAATCTGTGTAGATAGAAAACAATATCAAACCAACCTCCTGACAAATGGATCAACCGGGGTTTCTTTCCTGTGTGTTGAACCTTAACGAAAGTGCCATAAACTTAATAGTAGGTGAGAGCACTGGGTAGATAGCATCTTTCAACCAACAAATTCTGTCATGAAGATGGAAACGTTTGCATCATTGCCCTGAAAGCATAAGGAAAGTGGCAGAGACTTAGCTTCAAGAAACGACCGTACCGAATCCATCCTTCAAGGCACATCTTCTTTTACGAAGTTGGAAGCATTCTCAGAAGTGTTTCTCAGCATAAGGGAATTATCATACGCTTAACTTTATGAGGGAAATCCGTAGGACACTGTCTGAAACTCAGATCTTTTCTCATGAGGCTGAAAGCATTGGCTCAAGGGTAAAGGAACTTGTAAAGAAATGACGTTTACTCCACTCTGAGCACCAAGGTTCTGTATAGAGAATGAAACTTCAAACATCCTGATGCATGAAGAGAGAAGCTTTTTCAAATATCTGTGTTGAACGGTAAAAGAAGTGCCATACGCTTAGCACTATTAAAGAGCACCATCTGGAGACAACTTTCCAAATCAAGTTCATGAGGGTGGATGTATGTTCCAAAATCTGCATGAAACCTAAGGAACATTCTGTATGCTCAGGTAAGAACACCCTTGGAAAAAATCTTTCAACTCACATCTTCTGTAATGAAGATGGGAGTACTTGCAGAAGTGCAAGTGAAAGCATAAGGAGAGGTCCTATCTAAGTAGTTGTGAGAAACAACTCCGTGTTGATAGAAGGCAACATCGAAGTAACATGGTGACCCATGAATATACACCCGTTGTCCAGCACGTGCCTTGAACCTTAAGGAAGAGGGCACTATATACAAATCTCAGTCAGAACACCAAATGGACACCATCTTCCAAGTCACAGCTTCTGTGAGGATGATCGCAAGTTTTTCAAGTGTCTACGAATGCATAAGGAAGGTGTCACCTACTTTACACTAGGAGAGAATACTCTATCTAAAAGCATCTTGCATCTCACATCTTTTCTCATGAAGTGGGAGCATTGTGCAAAACAGTGCCTGCGAGCATCAAGATAATGCACTTCATTTAAAACTGTAGTAATACTACACAGAAAGCATCACTCAACTCACTTCTTTCATGAGGATGAAAGCCATTCGAAAAGGTTGTGTGAAAACAAAAAGAAAGTGCAATCAGTCAATTAGCTAAAGAGTTTGTGTAGAGAGACGGCAACTTTGATCAGTGAAGACACTAGGGCTTCCCTATGTTTCCTTAAGGTTCACTTAAGGAAACAGCCCCAGATGTAACTCTCAGTAATAGGAGTGCATGGAAACAGTCTTCCAACTCCCGTCGTCTGTCATGATGATGGAAGAATGTTTCAGAGTGGGAATAAAAGCATAGGGAAAGGGCCAATAACGAATATTTAAGACAGAATATTGTATCGAAGCCATCTTTCACCTCACGTATTCTATCATGAAGATGAAAGCATTTCAACAGGCGTCTAAGAAAACATAAGGAAAGTGCCATATACTGAAGTCTCTGAAAGAACACCATAGAGAAAGCATCTTGCATCTCACAGTTTTTCTTTTTTTTTCTTTTTTTAATGTTTTATTATGTTTGTCAACATACAGTGCATCCCCGGTTTCCGATGTAAGGCTCGATGATTCATTAGTTGCGTATAACACCTAGTGCACCATGCAATACGTGCCCTCCTTACCACCCATCACCGGTCTATCCCATTCCCCCACCCCCCTCCCTTCTGAGGCCCTCAGTTTGTTTCTCATAGTCCATAGTCTCTCATGTTTCATTCCCCCTTCTGATTACCCCCCCTTTCTTTATCCCTTTCTTCTCCTACCGATCTTCCTAGTTCTTTTGTTCCATAGATGAGAGAAATCATATGATAGTTGTCTTTCTCTGCTTGACTTATTTCACTTAGCATTAGCTCCTTCAGTGCCATCCATGTTGTAGCAAATGTTGAGAACTCGTTCTTTCTGATAGCTGAGTAATATTCCATTGTATATATGGACCACAACTTCTTAATCCAGTCATCTGTGAAGGGCATCTCGGCTCCTTCCACGATTTAGCTATTGTGGACATTGCTGCTGTGAACATTGGGGTGCATATGGCCCTTCTCTTCACTACGTCTGTATCTTTGGGGTAAACACCCAGTAGTGCAATGGCTGGATCATAGGGTAGCTCAATTTTTAACTTTTTAAGGGACCTCAACACGGTTTTCCAGAGTGGCTGTACCAACTTGCATTCCCACCAACAATGTAGGAGGGATCCCCTTTCTCCACATCCTCTCCAACATTTGTTGTTTCTTGCCTTGTCTATTTTTGCCATTCTAACTGGCGTAAGGTGGTATCTCAGTGTGGTTTTGATTTGAATTTCCTTGATGGCTAATGATTTTGAACATTTTTTCATGTGTCTGTTAGCCATTTGTAGGTCTTCATTGGAAAAGTGTCTGTTCATATCTTCTGCCCATTTTTTGATTTGTTTATTTGTTTCTCGTGTATTGAGTTTGAGAAGTTCTTTGTAGATCTTGGATACCAGTCCTTTATCTGTAGTGTCATTTGCAAATATCTTCTCCCATTCCGTGGGCTGCCTCTTAGTTTTTCTGACTGTTTCCTTGACTGTGCAGAAACTTTTAATCTTGATGAAGTTCCATAAATTCATTGTATCTTTTGTTTCTCTTGCCTTTGGGGATGTATCATGAAAAAGGTTGCTTTGGCCGATGTCGTGGAGGTTGCTGCCTATGTTCTCCTCTAGAATTTTGATGGATTCCCATCGAGGTCTTTCATCCATTTGGAGTTTATTTTTGTGTATGGTGTGAGAGAGTGGTCAAGTTTCATTCTTTTGCATGTAGCTGTCCAATTTTCCCAGCACCATTTATTGAAAAGACTTTTTTCCCACCGAATGTTTTTTCCTCCTTGCTCAAATATTAGCTGCACAAAGAGCCGAGGGTCCATTTCTCTGTTCTCTATTCTGTTCCATTGGTCTATGTGTCTGCTTTTGTGCCAGTACCATGCTGTCTTTGTGATCACAGCTTTGTAGTACAGCTCGAAATCTGGCATTGTGATGCCCCCAGCTTTATTTTTCCTTTTCAACAGTTCCTTGGAGATTCGGGGTCTTTTCTGTTTCCATGCAAATTTAAGGACTATTTGTTCCAGTTCTTTGAAAAATGTCCTCAGTATTTTGATCGGGATAGCATTGAAAGTGTAGATGGCTCAGGGTAGTATGGACATTTTAACTATGTTAATTCTTCTGATCCTTGAGCATGGAATACCTTTCCATCTTTTTATGTCTTCCTTAATGTCTTTCAAGAGTGATTTATAGTTTCTAGAATATAGGTCCTTTACGTCTCTGGTTAATTCTAAGGTAACGTACGGTTTTTGGTGCTATTGTAAATGGGATGGATTCCCTAATTTCTCTTTCTTCGGTCTCGTTATTCGTGTACAGAAATGCAACTGATTTCTGAGCATTAATTTTGTATCCCACCACATTACTGAATTGCTCTATAACTTCTAATAGTTTGGGAGTGGCTTCTTTTGGGTTTTCCATATAGAGTATCATGTCATCTGCGAAGAGAGACATTTTGACTTCTTCTTTGCCGATTTGAATACCTTTGATCCCTTTTTGTCGTCTGATTGCTGTTGCAAAGACTTCCAGTACGATGTTGAATAATAGTGGCGAGAGTGGGCATCCTTGTCGAGTTCCTGATCTTAAGGGAAAGGCTTCCAGCTTTTCCCCATTGAGAATAATATTTGCAGTAGGCTTTTCACAGATGGCTTTTATGAGATTGAGAAATGTACCTTCTATTCCTACACTCTGAAGGGTTTTAATCAGGAAAGGATGCTGTATTTTGTCAAATGCTTTTTCGGCATCAATTGAGAGGATCATATGGTTCCTGAGTCTTTTCTTGTTGATATGATATATCACGCTGATGGATTTGCGAATATTGAACCACGCTTGCATCCCAGGTATGAATCCCACTTGATCGTGATGGGTAATTCTTTTAATGTACTGTTGGATTTTATTAGCAAGTATCTTGTTGAGGATTTTGGCGTCCATATTCATTAGGGAAATCGGTCTGTAATTCTCCTTTTTGAGGGGGTCTTTGCCTGGTTTGGGGATCAAGGTAATATTGGCCTCATAGAATGATTTTGGTAGCTTTCCTTCTGTTTCTATTTTTTGAAATAGCTTTAGGAGAATAGGTATTATTTCTTCTTTGAATGTTTGGTAGAATTCCCCAGGAAAACCGTCCGGGCCTGGAGTTTTGTTATTTGGAAGGTTGTTTATCACTGACTCAATTTCTTCATCATTAATTGGCCTGTTTAAGAAATCAATTTCTTCCTCTTTCAATCTTGGTAGTTTATAGGTTTCCAGGAAGGATTCCATCTCTTCCAGATTGCTTAGTTTATTGGCATATAGCTGTTGATAAAAATTTCTAATAATCCTTCCAATTTCAATGGTGTTCGTCGTGACCTCTCCTTTTTCATTCATAATATTAATATTCGGGTCCTTTCTCTTTTCTTTTGAATGAGCGTTGCCAGTGGTCTGTCAATTTTATTGATTCTCTCCAAGAACCAGCTTCTAGTCCTGTTGATCTGCTCTACTGTACTTCTGGTTTCTGCTTGATTGATTTCAGCTCTAATTTTGGTCAACTGCTTCCTCGTGTGTGGATTAGGCCTGTCCCTCTGTTGCTGTTCCACCTTCTTGAGGTGAGAATGTAAAAACTGCATTTTAGATTTTTCTATTCTTTTGAGTGAGGCTTGGATGGCTATGTATTTCCCCCTTGGGACTGCCTTTGCAGTATCCCATAGATTTTTGGACTGTTGTATTTTCATTCCCATTGGTCTCCATAAATTGTTTAATTTGATTTTTGATTTCCTGGTTTATCGAGTCATTCCTGAGCAGGATGGTTCTTAGTCTCCAAGTGTCTGAGCTTCTTCCAAATTTTTCCTTGTGGTTGAGTTTTGATTTCAGAGCGTTGTGGTCTGAGAATATGCAGGGGATAATTTCAATCTTTTGGTATCGGCTGAGACCTGTTTTGTGTCCCAGAACATGGTCTATTCTTGAGAATGTTCCATGGGCATTAGAATAGAATGAGTATTCTTTGGTTCTGGGGTGTAGTGTTCTATATATATCTATGAGGTCCAACTTGTCAAGTATGGCATTCAAAGCCTTTGATTCTTTGCTTAGTTTTTGCCAGGGTGTTCTGTCTATTTCTGATAGTGGAGTGTTGAGGTCCCCTACTATTAATGTATTTTTATTTATATGTCTCTTTATTCTGGTTAAGAGTTGGCTTGTGTATCTTGCTGCTCCCCTGTTGGGGGCATATATAATTGTCATATCCACTTGTTGAATACTTCCTTTAAGAATAATATAGTGCCCTTCTGCATCTCTAACAATAGTCTGTAGTTTAAAATCCAATTTATCTGATATGAGAATTGCTACCCCAGCTTGCTTTTGAAGTCCATTTGCGTGAAAGATGGTACTCCATCCCCTTACTCTCAGTCTGAATGCATCTTTGGGTTCGAAATGAGTCTCTTGTAGACAGCAAATGGATGGGTCATTTCTTTTTATCCAATCTGCAACCCTTCTTTTTCTTTTGTTTTAAGATTTCATTTATTAATTTGACAGCAAAACAGCCAGTGAGAGAGGGAACACAAGCAGGGGGAGTAGGAGAGGAAGAAGCAGGCTCACAGCAGAGGAGCCTGATGTGGGGCTCGATCCCACAATGCCGGGATCACGCCCTGGCTGAAGGCAGACGCTTAACTGCTCTTCCACCCAGGCGCCCTGCATCTCACTGTTTTCTGGCATGAAAAAGGAAGCATGTGAAAAAGTGTGTACAAAAAGAGATGCATAAAGCGCGTTGCCTCACTCTATAGAAGAACACTGTATAGACATCATGTCTCAACTCACAACTTCTGTTGTGAAGATGGAAGCCTTGGCAAGAGTGTGTGCAAGCACGTAGAGAAAGGGCTGTCTACTTAATTCTGAGAACCAAATCTGTCTAGATAGAAAACGATATCGAACCCACCTCCTGACAAATGGATCAACCAGGGTTTTCTTCCCTATGTGTTGAAACTTAAGGAAAGTGCCATAAACTTAGTAGGTGAGAGCACTGGGTAGATAGCGTCTTACAAACCACGGCTTCTGTCATGAAGACGAAAATGTTTGCAACGTTGTGGTGAAAACATAAGGAAAGTGGCAGAGACATGGCTCCAAAAAAGGACAGTACCTAATCCATCTTTAAAGGCACGTGTTCTTTCATGAAGCTGGAAGCATATACAAGAGAGTGTTTCTCAGCTTAAGGGAATTATCGTATGCTTAACTTTACAAGAGAACTCCATAGAATACCCTCTGAAACACCTTTTCACATGACCCTGGAAGCATTGGCTAAAGGGTGAGGGAATGTGTAAAGAAATGCCATTTACTTGACTCTGAGCACCAATGTTCTGTATAGAGGAAGAGATTTCAAACATCCTGATGTATGAAGAGAGATTTTCAAATATCTCTGTTGAATCGTAAGAGAAGTGCCACATGCTTAACACTAAGAAAGAGCACCATCTAGAGACAACCTTCCAAATCACAACTACCTTCATGAAGATGGATGTATGTTCCAAAACTGTATGAAAACCTAAGGAACATGCTGTATGCTCAGGTAAGAACACCCTTGGAAAAGATCTCCCAACTCACATCTTCTGTAATGAAGATGGAAGTACATGCAGAAGTGTGAGTGAAAGCATAAGGAGAGGTCCTAAGTAGTTGTGAGTACCAGGTCAGTGTTGATAGGCAACATCGAAGTAACATGGTGACCCAGGAATATATATGCGTTGTCCAATACGTGCGTTGAACCTTAAGGAAAGAACAATATACCCAAATCTCAGTCAGAACACCGAATGGACACCCTCATCCAAGTCACATCTTCTGTTAGGAAGATGTCAAGATTTTCGAAAGTGTCTACAAATGCATAGGGAAAGGGACACCTACTTTACTCAAGGAGAGAACACTCTATATAAAAGCGTCTTGCACCTCACATCTGGTGTCATGAATTGGGAGCGTTGTACAAAACTGTGCCTGCAAGCATCAAGATAATGCCTTTTGTTGAACCATGTAAGAACACTACAAGGAAAGCATCTCTCAACTCACATCAGTCATGAGGAGGAAAGCCCTTCAAAAGTTGTGTGAAAACGAAAGGAAAGTGCCATCAGTCAATTCAGCGAACCATGTTTTTGTAGAGACAAGGCAACGTTGATCAGTGAAAACAGCAGGGTTTACCAATACGTGTGTTGAACCTTAAGGAAACAGCCATAGCCGTAATCTCAGGAAGAAGAGGGTATGGAAAGGGTTTTCCAAGTCCCATAATCTGTCATGATGATGGAAGCATGTGTCTGATTGGGAATAAAAGCATAAGGAAAGGGAGGTGAACCAACTTTAGGAAAGAACATTGTACCGAAGCCATCTTTGAAGTCATGTCTTCAGTCTTGAAGATGAAACCGTTTGTACAAGTGCCTAAGAAAACATAAGGAAAGTGCCATGTACTGAATCTACGAAGGAACACCGTAGAGAAACCATCTGGCATCTCACACTCCTCTGTCATGAAAACGGAAGCTTGTGCAAATGTGTGTAAGAAAGAGACACATAAAGCTCCTGGAGCATGCAGGGGCGGCTGGCGGTGTTAGAAACACAGACAGAGAGACACTGGCCCTGTAGGTGAGAGCTGGGAAGCCAGGTGTGGGGCTCACATCCTGGACAGTGCAGGGTTGAGCAGCACCAACAGAAACAGAGTTAAAGTGGCCAGAACATCAGTGGAGAATGGTCCGCAATCCATCTGTTCTGAGACAGAGGCTGAGATTCGGCCACTGCTGCTCTGACTCTCAGAAGAAGCACAGCAAACCACCAGGGAAAGCCGCCAGAGAAAAGAAGCCTGGAAAGACCGGCTCACAGTGTGCCCACCCCCATCCCCCTTCGCAGGGTACACAGAGACTCTACCCAAACAGGGTTGCCCAAGTATCGGCACGGCAGGCCCCTACCTCAGAAGGCAGGCTGAAAAATCAAGAAGCCCCCATACCTAAGATCCCTATAAAACAAGGGCGCACGGCCTGGGTCGTGGTCAATAATTTGGGCTCTGTACAACACCACAACCTCTCCTCATCTGAATATGAGGAGAAGTCCCCCCCCCCAGCAAAGAAAAGACAATGAGTTTGTGGCCTCTGCCACAGAACTTATGGATATGGATATAACCAAATTATCAGAAATGGAATTCAGAGTAACAATGGTCAAGATGATTTGTAGACTTGAAAAAAATATTGACAAAATTGTTAATGAGAACATAGAATCTCTAAGGGCAGAAATATGAGCGAATCTGGCAGAAATTAAAAATTCTAGGAGCCAAATGCAGTCAAAACTAGAGGCTCTGTTGGCCAGGGTGAATGAGGCAGAAGGACGTATCAGCGAATTGGAAGATGGGTTAGTAGAGGAAAAAGCTAAAAGAATCTGGACTCAAAAAAATCCACACACAGGAATGTGGGTTACGGGAAATGACTGACTCAATAAAACGTTCCAGTGTCAGAATCATCGGCATTCCTGAGGACGTAGAGAAAAACAGAGGTCTAGAAGAGATATTTGAACAAATTGTAGCTGAAAACTTCCCTAATCTAGCAAGGGAAACAAACATTCGTGTCCAAGAGGCAGAGAGGACCCCTTCCAAGCTCAACCACGACAAACCCACGCCACGTCACGTCATAGTGCATTTCGCAAATATTAGATGCAAGGATACAGTATTGAAAGTGGCCAGGGCAAAGAAATTTCTCACGTACCAAGGCAAAGATATCAGAATTACGTCTGACCTCTCTACACAGACCTGGAATGAGATAAAGGGTTGGGGGGCATTTTTAAATCTCTTTCAGAGAAAAACATGCAGCCAAGGATCCTTTATCAAGCAAGGCTGTCATTCAGAATTGATGGAGAAATAAAGACCTTCCAGAATCGTGGTCATTGACCAATTTTTTTAACCACAAAACCAGCCCTACAGGAGATATTAAGGGGGGGGGTTCTATAAAAGTAAAAAGGCCCCAAGAGTGATACAGAGCATAAAGTCACAATCTATGGAAACAAAGACTTTACTGGCAATATGGCATCATTAAAATCACATCTCTCAATAATCCGTCTCAATGTAAATGGCCTAAATGCTCCCATAAAACACCACAGGGTTGCTGATTGGATAAAAAGACATGACCCATCCATTTGCTGTCTACAAACACTCATTTTGAACCTAAAGATACATTCAGACTAAAAGGATGGAATACCATCTTTCACGCCAATGGACCTGAAAAGAAAGCTGGGGTATCAATTCTCATGTCAGACAGATTGGATTTGAAACTAAAGACTATAGTTAGAGACACATAAGGGCACTATATTATTCTTAAAGGATGTATCCAACAAGTGGATATGATAATTATAAATATATATGCCCCCAACAGGGGAGCAGCAAGATACACAAGCCAACTCTTAACCGGAATAAAGAGATATATAGATAAAAATACATTAAAAGTAGGAACCTCAACACTCCACTATCAGCAACAGACAGAGCACCGGAGCAGAAAACCAACATAGAAACAAGAGCTTTGAATGCCATGCTAGACGAGTTAGACCTCATAGATATATATAGAACACTGTACCCCAGAACCAAAGAATACTCATTCTATTCTAATGCCCATGGAACATTCTCAAGATTAGACCATGTTCTGGGACACAAATCAGGTCTCAACTGATACGAAAAACTGAAATTATCCCCTCATATTCTCAGAGCACAACACTCTGAAATTGGAACTCAAAAACAAGGAAGATTTTGGAAAAAAACTCAAACACTTGGAAACTAAGAACCATCCTGCTCAGGAATGACCCAATGAACCAGGAAATCAAAAATATATTTAAACAATTTATGGAGACCAACGGGAATGAAAACACAATGGTCCAAAACCTATGGGATACTGCAAAGGCAGTCCTAAGGGGGAAATACATAGCCATCCAAGTCTCACTCAAAAGAATAGAAAAATCTAAAATGCAGTTTTTATATTCTCACCTCAAGAAGCTGGAACAGCAACAGAGGGACATGCCTAATCCACTCACGAGAAAGCAGTTGACCAAAACTAGAGCAGAAATCAATGAACTAGAAACCAGAAGTACAGTAGAGCAGATCAACAGGACTAGAAGCTGGTTCTTTGAGAGAATCAATAATATTTACAAAACACTGGCAAGACTTATACAAATGAATAGAGAAAGGACCTAAATTAATAAAATTATGAATGAAAAAGGAGAGGTCATGACCAACACCAATGAAATTGGAATGATTATTAGAAACTTTTACAAACAGCTATATGCCAATAAATTAAGCAATCTGGAAGAGATGGAGGCCTTCCTAGAAACCTATATACTACCAAGACTGAAACAGGAAGAAATTGACTTTTTAAACAGGCCAATTAATTATGAATAGATTGAGCCAGTGATAAACAACCTTCCAAATAACAAAACTCCAGGCCCGGACGGTTTTCCTGGGGAATTCTACCAATCATTCAAAGAAGAAATAATACCTATTCTCCTAAAGCTATTTCAAAAAATAGCAACAGAAGGAAAGCTACCAAACTCATTCTATGAGGCCAATATTACCTTGATCCGCAAAACAGGCAAAGACCCCCTCAAAAAGAAGAATTACAGACCAATTTCCCTAATGAATATAGATGCCAAAATCCTCAACCAGATTCTGGCTAATAGAATCCAACAGTACATTAAAACGATTATCCATCATGAACAAGTGGGATTCATCCCTGGGATGAAAGCGTGGTTCAATATTCGCAAATCGATCAGCGTGATACATTATATCAACAAGAAAAGACTCAGGAACCATATGATCCCCTCAACTGATCCAGAAAAAACATTTGACAAAATACAGCATCCTTTCCTGATTAAAACCCTTCAGAGTGTAGGAATAGAGGGTTCATTTCTCAATCTCATAAAAGCCATCTATGGAAAGGCTACAGAAAATATTCTCAATGGGGAAAAGCTGGAAGCCTTTCCCTTAAGATCAGGAACTCAACAAGGATACCCACTCTCGCCACTATTATTCAACATAGTACTAGAAGTCCTTGCAACAGCAGACAACAAAAAGGGATAAAAGGTATCCAAATCAGCAAAGAAGTCAAAATGTCTCTCTTCGCAGATGACATGATACTCTATATGGAAAACCCAATAGAATACACGCGCAAAATATGAGAAGTTATAGAGCAATTCAGTAATGTGGTGGGATAGAAAATCAATGCTCAGAAATCAGTTGCATTTCTATACACGAATAATGAGACTGAAGAAAGAGAAATTAGGGAATCCAGCCCATTTACAATAGCACCAAAAACCATATGTTACCTAGGAATTAACCAGAGATGTAAAGGACCTATATTCTAGAAACTATAAATCACTTTTGAAAGACATAGAGGAAGACACAAAGAGATGGAAAAATACTCCATGCTCATGGATCGGAAGAATTAACATAGTTAAAATGTCCATGCTACCCAGAGCAATCTACACTTTCAATGCTATCCCGATCAAAATACCGATGAGATTTTACAAAGAACTCGAAAAAACAGCCCTTAAATTTGTATGGAACCAGAAAAGGCCCCGAATCGCCAAGGAATTGTTGAAAAGGAAAAACAAAGCTGGGGGCATCACAATGCCAGATTTCAAGCTGTACTACAAAGCTGTGATCACAAAGACAGCATGGTACTGGCACAAAAGCAGACACATAGACCAATGGAACAGAATAGAGAACCCAGAAATGGGCCCTCGACTCTGGGCAACT
>NW_028273830.1:0-26842 GCF_024610735.1 Ursus americanus | reverse complement strand
GGATTTCATATCTTTCTTTTTTTAAAATGATGTCACCCTACAGTACTTCATTTGTTTTTGATGTAGTGTTCCATGATTCATTGTTTGCATATAACACCAAGTGCTCATTATGACACATGCCCTCCTTTTTTAAAAAAAGAATTTATTTATTTATTCAACAGATATAGAGACTGCCAGCGAGAGAGGGAACACAAGCAGGGGGAGTGGGAGAGGAAGAAGCAGGCTCACAGCGGAGGAGCCTGTTGTGGGGCTCGATCCCATAATGCCGGGATCACGCCCTGAGCCAAAGTCAGACGCTTAACCGCTGTGCCACCCAGGGGCCCCAACAGGTGCCCTCCTTAATACCCATCACCAGGTTAACCCATTACCCTACCCCTCCCTTTCTGCAACCTTCAGTTTGTTTCCCAGTGTCAATAGTCTCTCATGGTTCATCTCCCCCTCTCATTCCCCCCCATTCACTTTTCCCTTCCTTCTTCTAATGTCCTCCATGCTACTCCTTCCGTTCCACATAGGAGTGAAACCATATGATAATTGTCTTTCTCTGCTTGACTTAATTTCACTTAGCATAATCCCCTCCTGGTCCATCAACGTTGGTGCAAATGCGGGGTATTCATCCTTTCTGATGACTGAGTAATATTCCATTGTATAGATGAACCACATCTTCTTTGTCCAATCATCTGCTGAAGGACATCTTGGCTCCTTCCACAGTTAGGCTATTATGGACATTGCTGCTATGTACATTGGGATACAGGTGCCCCTTCTTTTCATTACTCTGTGTCTATGGGGTAAATGCCCAGTAGTTCAATTGGTGGGTCTTAGGATAGCTCTGTTTTTAACGTCTTGAGGAACCTCCATATTGTTTTCAAAAGTGGCTGTACCAGCTTGAATTCTCACGAGTAGTGTAAGAGGGCTCCCCTTTCTTCACATACTCTCTGACTTTTTTTTATTTCTGTCTTGTTAATTTTTTTTCAAGATTTTATTTATTCATTCCACAGAGATAGAGACATCCAGCGAGAGAGGGAACACAAACAGGGGAGTGGGAGAGGAAGAAGCAGGCTCATAACGGAGGAGCCTGATGTGGGGTTTGATCCCATAATGCCAGGATCACGCCCTTAGCCGAAGGCAGAGGCTTAACCTCTGTGCCACCCAGGTGCCCCCTGCCTTGTTAATTTTAACATTTCTAACTGGTGTAAGGTGGTATCTCATTGTCATTTTGATTTGTATTTGCCTGATGGCAAGTGATGTGGAGCATTTTTTCATGTGTCTGTTGGCCATTTGTATGTCTTCTCTGGAGAAGTATCTCTTTGTGTCTTCTGCCCATTTTTTTGATGTCGAGTTTGAGGAGTTCTTTATAGATCTTGGATACCAACCCTTTATCTGTAATATCATTTGCAGATATCTTCTTCAATTCCATAGGTTGCCTTTTTGTTTTTTGATCATTTGCTTTGCCAAGCAGAAGCCTTTTATCCTGATGAAGTGCCAATAGTTCATTTTTTGCTTTTATTTCCTGTGCCTTTAGAGACGTGGCTTGCAAGAAGTTGTTGTGTCCAAGGTTGAAGAGTTCTTTTGATTTTGATATGAGACAGGAATCCATTATCTTATTTTCCTGATTGTATTCGAGTCCTCTGTCTTTCTTGGTGAGTCTAGCTAAGTTTGTCAGTTTTGTTTATCTTTCCAAAAAAGGCTGCTCTCATTTTCATTGTTTTTTTTTTTTGTCTTTTTAGTCTCCGTTGGATTTATTAATGCATTCCTTTTTGTTATTTCCTTATTTCTACTAATTTGGGGCTTTGTTTGTTGTTTTTTTTTTTCTACTTATTTACCACATAAAGCAGGTTGTTTATTGGAGAGCATTTTCATGGATTGATGAAGACTTTAATTTCTATGAATGTCCCCCATAAAGCTACTTTTGCTGCATCCCATAAGTTTTTGTAAGTTGTCTTTTTCATCAGTGACCAGGTACTTCTAAAAGTTTTTTGATTTCTTCTTTGACTGTTGGATGTTCAGTAGCATGTTGTTAAATCTCCACATATTTTTTAAGATTATTTTAGTATCTGACAGAGAGTGAGACAGCGAGAGAGGGAACGCAAGCAGGGGGGTGGGAGAGGGAGAAGCAGGCTTCCCACTGAGCAAGGAGCCTGATTTGGGGCTAGATCCCAGGATCCGGGGTCAAGACCTGAGCTGAAAGCACATCCTTAACGATTGAGCCACCCAGGCCCCAAAAATCTCCACCTATTTTTGACTGTCCCATTTTTTTCTTGAGACTGATTTCTAGTTTCATATCATTGTGGTTGGACAAGATTTGAAGCAGAAGGTGAAGAGCGCATTCAGATGAAAGGTTTGTTTCCTGGAGGGTTTTTTGAGGCATACCATGAGTTCAGTGGGGATGGAGGAAGGTTTTGTGAGACGGGGGGTGGGGTTAACCCTCGTTAGAATTACTGACTACTACCATGCAGGCTGTATGCTACCGTTCACACCATAGTCCTGATGGACTTGTACTTCATTAAATATTTTCTAGGAGGTGTAGGCATAGCCTTTACTTAAAGAAAGGTGCCATGTGGGTTCATGGCATTACCCCAGGTCAGCAACCAGGATGTATGGTATTGTGGGGGATCAGAAGCAGGCTTTCTGTGGGAAGCGACAGAAATAGGGTATGGTGAGCTCCATGACCATAGGTGAGGTCCCGAGTGACCCACTGGGTGTTGGGTTCTGTGGATCTGTCTCATCAGGTGCTGTGGAATTCAGGGACACCCTCCTGTCTGTGGATTTGTGTGGAGACAGGTAGACATCAGTGTCTGGCCAGGCACGAGGGTCGCAATGGACCACCACCAGAGGTGCAGCGTGCGGGGGAGCCACTGCTTGGTTTCCCCGAAAGCTGACCAGGGTCTGTGACCGTGATTCCTAGCAGCTGCAAGGGAAGAGGAGGCCGGGGTGGTGCACACTTCCTAGACTTGTGCTCAGGACTAGTCTGGAGCCCACTGAAGTCAGCCACACCTGGCACAGAAGGCACCCAGTCAGTGTAGCTGTGGGCACTGCTCCCATGGCACTTTTGGGCCGGCTCCATGCTGCCACCTCCTGCATTTCATCATCATCTTCAAGGTCATGTGCCTCTGCTCTTGCCCCATGACCTCCGGGGTATTGTCCGTCCTCCATCTGGCCCTCGTCCCTGGTGCCCTGTGCAGTCCGATGACAGGGTAGCCTTCTCGAGACAAACATCTGGCCCTGATGGAAAACTTCCATGGATCTCTTGTGATGCGAGGATGATGCCCTGCCCTGGAAGGGGGCTGCAGGTCCAAAATCAGGAGAGCCATGTCTCCCTTTTCAGCATGGCCTGCACTCCCCTCAGTCTTCTTCAGGGAAGCTCTCCCCACTTCCTGAGCTGACAGCTCTGAACTTAAAAATGAATGTTATTTTACATATCTCTATGCTTTAGTTCATCCATGGCATGTCTTTCAACCCCGTTAGTGGGTTTTTTTTTTTTTAGCAGTTCTGAAGGGCTGTCTGCTCAAGGAGGGGATGACCTGGGCAGGGCAGCTTTCCCTCTCATCTCCCTCAGCATGTCTCTGAGCCCTGGGGCCAGCTGTCCCACTGAGGATTGAGGGACCCGAGCCAGCCCATCCTGAGCCCAGGCTGTGTCAGCTCATAGACTGATGCGTGTCGGAGCGGTGGGCAGATGGCATAGGCCAGGGGCAGGCAGTGTCTCCTTCTCATTCCTTCCCTCCCTTCCTCCCAGAAGTAGCTCAGAGCAGCCTTCAACCCCTGCATCTCCAGATCCCTTGACCTGTGCCTCCTGTGTTCAGCTGGTGACCTTGGAGTTTCGCATGGATTCTACCTCCCGTACCCTCTCCCATAGCAGTTCCTGGATCAGGGGAGGGGTCGGACCCTTGTCTGCTTTTGGTCTTCTTCCTGTCCCGCACCGAGCCCACCGACCGTTTCATCTTCCATGTATGTGCTTGGAAGCAAGCCCATCCACAGGGAACCTATTAGCCAAATGGATCCAGGCAATGAACATTGAAGTAGAGATCCAGAATCCATAATAAACCTGCTCTGAAACCTGTCCCAAAGTCTGTGACTCTCTCACACTGAAACAGAAACAATAATAGCTTTCTGGACTGTGAAGTGATATGTGTCTCTACTTCCAATCTTGAATGCATAGGTGCTGAACCTGGACAGAAAGGGACCATGGCTCCCGTGGGCTGGGATCCACAGTAAGAACGCAGTGAAATCTGAATTTTAGGCATTAAGTGAATAATTATTGTAGAGTGAATCCCAAGTAGGGCTTTTGCACATTGCACAGGAAAAGCTTTTTCAAAGAGGTTTCTGAAAGAAAAATCTTTTTTTAAAATTTATTTTAATTCCATTAGAGCTAACATACAGTGTTACATTCATTTCAGGTGTACAGTAGAGTGATTCAGTAATTCTATATATTACAAAGTGGTCATCAAGAAAAGTGTCCTCTTAATCCCCTTCATCTATTTCACTCATCCCTCTATCCACCTCCTCTCTGGTAACCATCCGTTCTCTATTGAAAAGAGTTTGTATTTTGGTGTGTCTCCTTTTTCTCTTTTAGTTATTTACTTTTGTTTGTTTTTTAAATTCCCCATTAGAGTGACATCATATGGGATTTGTCTTTCTCTGACTGACAGATTTTAGTTTGGATAATACTCTCTAGCTCCATCCATGTGGCTGCAAATGGCAAGGTTTCATTCTTTTTCAAGCCGAGTAATACTCCATTGTGTGTGTGTGTGTGTGTGTGTGTGTGTGTGTGTGTGTGTGAATACACACATCTATCATCTCATTTGTCAATTTTTCTACAGACACTTGGGTTGCTTCCATATTGTGATATTGTAAATAATGGTGCAAGAAACATAGGGGTGCACGTATCCTTTTTACTTACTGTTTTCCTATTCTTTGGGTAAATACGAGTAGTGTGATTGTTGGATCGTAGGGTAGTTCTATATTTAATTTTTTGAGGAACCTTCATACTGTTTTCCACGGTGGCCACCACAGTTTGCATTCCCACCCACAGTTCACGAGGATTCCCCTTCATCCACATCCTCCCAACACCTGCTCTTTGTTGTGCTTTTGATGTTAGCCATTTTGACAGGTTTGATGTAATACCTCATTGTCCTTTGGATTTACATTTTCCTGATGATGGGTGATGGTGAACATCTTTTCACGGGACTGTTGGCCATTTGTATTTCTTCTTTGGAGAAATGTCTGTCCATGTCTTCTGCCTATTTTTTAACTGGATTATTTGTTTTTTGGGGGGTCGAGTAGTATCAGTTGTATATGTTTTGGACACTATTCCTTTATTGCATATGATCTTTGCAAATATCATCTCCCTTTGAGTAGGTTGTCTTATGATTTTTACGTTTTCATTGTTCTTCTGCTGTGTGGAAACTTTTTATTTTGCTGTATTCCCAATAGTTTATTTTTGCTTTCATTTCCTTTGCCTCAGGACACAGTCTAGAAAAACGTTGGTATGGTCCATGTCAAGAAGTTACTGTCTTCCCTCCTGTAGGATTTTTATGGATTCAGGTCTCATATTGAGGTCTTGAAACTGTTTTGTGTTTGTCTGTATTGTGTAAGAAAGCAGTCTAATTTCATTCTTTTGTGCGTAGCTGTCTAGTTTTCCCAACACCATTTGCTGTAGAGACTGTCCTTTTCCCTTTTGATGTCGTTGCTTGCTTTGTGGAAGATTCATGGACCACATAATTATGGGTTTCTGTCTGAACTTGTATCGTGTTCCTTTGGTCGCTGTTTCTATTTTTGTGCCGTACTCTCTTGTTAGGATGACTGCAGCTTTGTAGTATAACCTGAAATCTGAAATAGTGAGTCCTCCAGCTTTGTTTTTCTTTTCCACATTGCACTGTCTGTTCGAAATCTTTAGTGGATCCATACAAATGTTTAGGATTGTTTATTCGAGGTCTTTTGTTCTTTAATTTAAATTCAATTAGCCAACTTACAGTACACCATTAGTTTCAGATGTAGTCTTAAATAAATTTTCAGTCGTGTGTAACACCCAGTGCTCATTGTATCATGTGGCCTCCTTAATGCTACTCACCCAGTTACCCCCCCCCCCAACTTCTCCAACAATCATCAGTTTCTTGCGATAGTTAAGAGTCCATCATGGGTTTTCTCCCTCTCTGATGACTTCCCATTCTATTTTCTCTTCCTTCCCCTATGGTCTTCTTCCTTGTTTCTGATATTCCACATAGGAGTGAAAGCATATGATCATTGTCTTTCTTTCATTGACTTATTCCACTCAGCATAATACCCTCCAGCTCCACCCATGTCGGTGTGATGGTAAGTATTCATCCTTTCTGATGGCTGAGTAATATTCCATTATATATATATATGATCCACATCTTCTTTATCCATTCATCTGTCCATGATCATCTGCACTCCTTCCACAGTTTGTCTATTATGGACATTGCTGCTATGAACACTGGGGTGCATGTGTCCCGTCTTCACTACATCTGTCTCTTTGGGGTCGATATCCCGTAGTGCAATTGCTGGGACATAGGGTAGCTTTATTTATAACTTCTTGAGGAAACTCTGTACCATTTTCAAGAGTGGCTGTACCGCACTGCATTCTTACAGGGGTGTAAGAGGGTTCCCGTTTCTCCACATCCTCTCCAAGATGTGTAGTTTCATGTCTTCTTATTTTTAGATATTCGGCCTCGTGTGGTAGGGCATCTATAGAGGTTTAGATTTCCATTTCCCTGAAGCCAAGTGATATGAAGCATTTATGCATGTATCTTTTGGTCACCAGTATGTCGTCATCATTGAAATGACTTCCCATTTTAATCCATCTCAAGACCTAAAGCTGGGTAAGGCACTGAAGCTGGATGATGCCATCGGTTGGAAGTGTGGAGAATTTCAAAAGATCTCCGTGGAGAGCAAGTTTAAAGGTCAGTGTGAACTACTAATTGGATCCGGGGAGATCTCTGAAAGTGGGGGTTGCCTGGGATGGGCTGAGGGGGCCCTCCGATTTTCCTATGAATCCTTGCTTCAGCCCCAAATGGACAGTTTCCTCCTGTGGGGCAGGGTGAGTCCTCTAGTCGTACAGAGGTGAGCCCAATGCCTGGTGCCTTGGAGGCAGGCAAACGGGGAGGGACCCTCAGCAGAAGACCCAGAGTTAGGTTAGGCCTCAAGAGACAGCAGGTCCGAACTGCCCAGTGCTCAGAGAACTCCCAGGCCGAGTGAGATGAGGGCACAAGGGCGGGTGAGTGTGAGCCTGAGGTTCCATCCGGAAGGGCCCACAAAGGTCGGGGTTCAGCAGAAGGAGCTCTCAGGGGGTGCCCCAATTCTCTTGCCCTGAATGCTCTGTTGTGCCCCAAAATGGTACAGTTTACTGTGGGTTGCAGGCTGAGTCCTACGGTGGGTCTTGGGTGTCCCCAATCCGCTGGAGTGGGGTGCCAGGACCCCGGGGAGGGGCCCCTCTGTGGCCAACCTTGGGTAAGGGTTAGTGTTCAGGAGCCCGGCAAGGACAATCTGCAGGCTGTGCGGCGAGCTCTGTGGAGGGCTGAGAGGAGGCCATTGGGGAGGGTGAGAATGGGCCTCAGGGTTGGGGCACGGGGGGCTGCCAAAGGATGGGGATGGGCTCCGGGGGCCTCCCCAAGTTCTCGTGCCCTGTAGGCTCTATAGAGCCCCAAGGGGCACGGTTTCCTGTCGGGTGGCAAGCTGAGTCCTGCGGTGGGGCACAGGTATCCCAATTACCCGGGTCTGTGGTGTAAGGCTCCTGGGGAGGCCCCCAAACCCACGGCAGACCTAGGGCTAGGGATAGGCCCAGGAGCCCCGCAGGCCCGATCTGTTGGCTGTATGGCGAGCTACACGGGCTGAGGTGAGGATGTGGGGAGAGTGAGCATGGGCCTCAGGGTTGGGGTGCGGGAGGCCACCGAAGTTCGCTGGTGGCTCAGGAGGGCCCTCCTGGTTCTCCCGCCCTGAATGCTCTATGGCCTCCCAAGGCACACGGTTTCCTACAGGGTGGCAAACTGAGTCCTGCTGTGGGGCTCAGGTGTCCCGAATCCCCGCGGCTACGGCTCCAGGCTCCTGGGGAGGGGCCCCTCCACAGATGAACTATGGTTAGGGTTGGGGCCCAGGAATCCCGCAGGCCAGATCTGCCCACTATGTGGCAAGCTCCGCCCTGGGCTGAGTTGAAGGTGCGGGGTGGGGTGAGCATGGGCTTCACAGTTGAGTTTAGGGATCGCCGAAGTTCGCCGGGGGCTCTGGGGGCCCTCCTGGTTCTTCCGCCCTGAATGCTCTACAGCCTCCCAAGGGGCACAGTTTCCCGCGGGCTGGCAGGCTTTATCCTTCAGTGGGGCTCAAGTGTCCCCAGTCCCTGGGGCTGCGGCACCGGGCCCCAGGGGAGGGGCCCTACCCAGCCGACCTAGGGTCAGGTGTAGGCCCCAGGAACCCGGCAGGTCTGATCTGCCGGCTCTGCGATGAGTTCGGTGGCAACCTGAAGGGAAGGCGTGGGGCGGGATGAGTGTGGGCCTCAGGGTTGGGGTGTAGGGGCCACCGAGGATCCCTGGGGGCTCAGGGGGGCCCTACCAGTTCTCTTGCATGGGATGTTCTGTGGCGCCCCAATGGGCATGGTTTCCTGAGGGGTGGCAGGATGAGTCCCGTGGTGGGGCTCAGGTGTACCCAATCCCTGGGGTTAGGGTACAGATTAGGGTATGGGTTGAGGTTAGGGTATGGGTTAAGGTTAGGGTATGGGTTACGGTTAGGGTATGGGTGAGGGTAGGGGTTAGGGTTAGGGTAAGGAGAGGGTACGGGTTAGGGTTGGGTTTTGGGGTTACAGGTTAGAGGTTATGGGTTAGGGTACAGATTAGGGTTTAGGGTACGGGTTAGGGTTTAGGGTTCGGGTTTAGGGTTAGGGTTAGGGTTGGAGTACGGGTTAGGTTTAGGGTATTGGTTAGGTTTAGGGTATGGGTTAGGGTACGCATTAGGGTACGGTTTAGGGTACAGGTTAGGGGACGGTTTAGAGTAAGTGTTGGCGTACGGATTTGGGTACGGCATAGGGTACGGATTAGGGTTAGGGTACGGGTTAGGAAACACGTTAGGGATTGGGATTGGGTACGGTTTAGGGTTAGGGTATGGGTTATGGTACAGATTAGGGTTAGGTATGGGTTAGGGTATGGGTTAGGGTCCAGGTTAGTGATAGGGTACGGGTTAGTTTATGGGTTAGGGTACGGGTTAGGGTATGGGTTAAAGTTAAGGTAAGGGTACTGGTTAGGGTTAGGGTAAGGGTTACAGTTTAGTGTTTAGGGTTACGGTTAGGGTATGGGTTAGGGTTAGGTTATGGGTAGGGTTAGGGTACGGGTTATGGTATGAGTTAGGACATGGGTTAGTGTCAGGTTTTAAGGTTTAGGGTTAAAGTTAGGGTATGGGTTAGGGTACTTGTTAGGGTTACGGTTAGGTTTAGGGTACGGTTTAAGTTACGGGTTAGGGTACAGTTTAGGGTTAGGGTATGGGTTAGAGTACGTTTTAGGGTTACGGTTAGGGTTAGGGTACAGGTTAGGTTTAGGGTTAGGGTACGGGTAGGGTTAGGGTTAGGGTACGGGTTAGGGTTAGGTTTAGGGTTAGGTTACGGGTTATGGGTAGGTTTAGCTGAAGGGGTAGGGTTAGGGGTTAGGGTTAGGGGTTAAGTTTTAGGGTTTAAGGTTAGGTGTTAGGGTTTAGGCTTAGGGTTAGACCCCAGTAGGCCAGCAGGACCGATGCGCCTGCTGTGCGGGGAGCGGAGGAGTGGGACGAGGTGAGGGCGCTGGCGAGCAGGAGTATGGTATCCAGCGTTTTGGCGCAGGAGGCCTTTGAACATTGCTAGAGGCTCGGAGGGCCCTGCCCGTTCTCCCGCCCTAAATGACTAGTGACGCCCCAGCGGGCCGATGTCGACGGGGCGGCAGGGTGAGTCCGGCACTGCAGCTCGGGTGTCCCCAATCCCCGGCTTTGGTCACCAGTCCCCTTGTGAGGGCCCCCTCTGGGGCCAATCTAGTGTTAGGGTTAGCCCCCAGGAGGCCAGCAGGCCCCATATGCCAGCTGTGCGGTGCGCGGAGGGGCGGGCCATGGTGAGGGACTGGCGAGCTGGAAGGTGGTACCCAAAGTTTTGGCGCCGGGGGCCCTCGAATGTCGCCGGGGACTCAGAGGGCCCTGCCCATTCTCCTGCCCCGAATGAGTGGCGGCTCCACTAGCAGCCCGAGTGGTGGCGGGGCGGCAGGGTGGGTCTGGCGCTGAGGCTCGGGGGTCTCCAATGCCAGACGTTGCAGCACGAGGCCCCTTGGGAGAGGCCCCTTGGGGGCCGACCTAGGGTAAAGGTTAGCTCCTGGAGGCTGTAGGCACAATCCGCAGTCTGGGGCGAATGGAGACGCGGTCGAAGATCAGGGCGCTGGCGAGCAGGAGACTGGGCCCCAGCCTTTTGGCGCTGCGGGCCTTCGAAGGTCACTGGGGCAGGGAGGGCCCTGCCCATCCTCCAGCCCTGAATGATCGGCGGTACCCTAGTGGCCCGGGTGTGGGCGGGGCGGAACGGTGAGTCCAGCGTTGTGACTCAGGGGTCCCCAATCCCTGGCGTTCGGCGGCAGTCCCTTTGGGAGGGGCCCCTTGGAGGCCGACCTAGGGTTAGGGTTAGCCCCCAGGAGGCTGGCAGGCTCGATCCACCGGCTCCGTGGCAAATGGAGGGGTGGGCCAAGGTGAGGTCGCTGGCGAGCGGAAGCGTGGGCCCCAACATTTTGGCTCGGTGGGCCTTCGAATGTCGCAGGGGGCTCGGAGGGCCCTGCTCGTTCTCCCGCCATGAAGGACCGGCGACGCCCTTAGCTCCCTGGGTGGCAGCGGGGTGGCAGGGTCAGTCCTGCACTGGTGCTTGGGTTTCCCCAATCCCCAGCGTTGCGGCGCCAGGCCCCTTGGGAGGGGCCCCTCTGGGACTGTCCTAGGGTTAGGTTAACCCCCAGGAGGCCGCAGTCCAGATCCGCCGGCTGTGCAGTGAGCGGAGGGATTGACCGTGGTAGGGCGCAGTCGAGCGGTAGCGTGGTACCCAGCGTTTTGGCGTGGGGGCCTTCTTATTTTACCGGAGGCTCGGAGGGCCCTGCCGGTTATCCCGCCCTGAATGCCCGGCGGCACCCCTAGCGGCCCACGTGGCGGCGGGGCGGCAGGGTGAGCCTGGCGCTGGGGCTTGCAGGTCCCCAATCCCTGCCGTTGCGGCACCAAGCCTCTTGGGAGGGGCCACTCTGGGGCCCACCTAGGGTTACGGTTAGCCCCGAGGAGCCCGGGAGGCAGGATCTGCCAGCTGTGTGGCTAGAGGGGGGGCAGGCCGAGGTGAGGGCGCTGTAGAGCAGGAGCATGGGCCTCAGCGTTTTGGCATGGGGGACCTACGAATGTCGCCGGGGGCTCGGAGGGCCGTGCCCGTTCCCCCACCCTGATTGACTGGCGGTGCCCCAAGTGCCCCGGGTGGCGGCAGAGGGGCAGGTTGAGTACATCGCTGGGGCTTGTGGGTCCCCAATGTCCGGCGTCGCGGTGCCAGGCCCTTTGGGAGTGCCCTTCGGGGGCCGACCTAGGGTTAGGGTTAGCCCCCAGGAGGCCGGCAGTCCGGATACGATGGCTGTGGGGCGAGCGGAGGGGTGGGCCGAGGTGAGGGTGCTGGGGAGCGGGATTGTGGGCCCCTGCATTTTGGCGCTGGAGGCTTCAAATGACGCTTGTTTCTCCAGGGCCCTGTCCCTTCTACCGCCCTGAATGACCGGCGGCGCCCCTAGCGGCCCGTGTGGCAGTGTTGTGGAAGGGTGAGTCTGGCTCTGGGGCTTGGAGTCCCAGATCCCAGGCTTAGTGGCACCAGGACCCTTGGGAGGGGCCCTAGGGTTAGGGTTAGCCCCAAGGAGACCGTCAGGCCCAATCCGCACACTGTGCGGCAAGCTGAGGTGCGGGCCCAGGTGAGGGCGCTGGGGAGCAGGAGCGTGGGAACCAGCGTTTTGGCGTGGGGAGCCTTTGAAGGTCACCGGTGGCTCAGAAGGCCCTGCCCTTCTCTCGCTCTCTATGACCGGCTGCGCCCCTAGCGGCCCGGGTGGGTACAGTGCGGCAGGTTGAGTCTGGCTCTGGGGCTCTGAGTCACCAATCCCCAGCATTGCAGAGCCAGGCTTCTTGGGATGTCCCCACAGGGCCGACCTAGGTTTTGGTTAGCTGCCAGGAGCCCGGCAGGCCCTATCCACCAGCTCTGAAGCAAGCGGAGGGGCGGGCCGAGGTGAGGGCACTGGCGAGCAGGATCCTGGGAGCCAACGGTTTTGCACGGGGAGCCTTCAATGGTCAGCGTGGGCTCGGAGGGCCCTGCCCGATCTCCTGCCCTGATTGACCGGCGGGGCCTCTAGCGGCTCGGGTGGCTGAAGGGCAGCAGGGTGAGTCCGGCACATGGGCTCGGGTTCCCCATCCCCAGCGTTGCGACGCCAGGCCCCTTGGGAAGGGCCCCTCGGGGGCCGACCTATGGTTAGGGTTAGCCTCCAGGAGCGCTGCAGGCCCGATACACCACCTGTGGGTCGAGCGGAGAGTTGGGCCGAGATGAGGGTCCTGGTGAACATGAGCCTGGGCCCAAGCGTTTTGGTTCGGTGTGCCTTCGAATGTCGGCAGGGGTTCGGAGGGCCCTGCCAGTTCTCCCACCCTGAATGAATGGCGGCGCCCCTAGCGGCCCATGTGGGGTGGGGCGGCAGCGTGAATCCGGCGCTGGGGCTTGGGGGTCCCCAATCCCTGGCGTTGCGGCGTCTGGCCCCTTAGGAAGGGACCTTCAGGGGCTGTCCTAGGGTTAGTGTTAGTGCCCAGGAGGCCGGCAGGCCCGTGTCGCTGGCTCTGCGAAGAGTGGAGGTGTGGGCCGAGTTGAGGGTGATGCAGAGCGGGAGCGTGATCCCCAGCGTTTTGGCGCCCTGGGCCTTAGAATGTTGCCATGTCTCGAAGGGCCCTGCCTGTTCTCCTGCCCTGAATAACCAGCGGCGCGCTTTGTGGCTCCGTTGGCGGTGGGGTGGCAGGGTGATTCCCGTGCTGCAGCTCAGGTATCCCCAATCCCCGGCGTTGCAGCGCCACGCTGCTTGGGAAGGGCCCCTCGGTGGTCGACCTAGGGTTAGAATTTGCCCCCAGGAGGCATGCAGGCCTGATCCGCGGGCTGTACTACGAGCGGAGGTGCGGGCCGAGGTGAGGATGCTGGCGAACAGGAGGGTGGGCCCAACCGTTTTGGCGCGGGGGGCCTTCGTAGGTCGCCGGGGGCTCGGAGGGCCCTACACGTTCTCCCGCCCTGAATGACCGGCGGCGCCCCTAGCGGCTCGGCTGCTGGCAGAGTGGTAAGGTTAGTCTGGTGCTGGGGTTCGGGGGTCCCCAATCCCTGCATTGCGGTGCCAGGCCCCTTGGGAAGGGCCCCTCGGTGGTCGACCTAGGGTTAGGGTTAACCCTCAGGAGGCCGGCAGTCCTGATCCACCCATTGGGTGGCGAGCGGAGGGGCGGGATGAAGTGAGGGTGCTGACGAGTGCGAGCCTGGACCCAAGCGTTTTGGTGCGGTGGGCCTTCGAAGGACAAGGGGGGCTCGGAGGCCCCTGCCCGTGCTCATGCCCTGAATGACCAGCGGCGCCTCTAGAGGCCCGGGTGTCAGCGGGGCAGCACTGTCAGTCCGGCGCTGGAGCTCATGGTTCAGCAGTCCCAGGCGTTGAGGCGCCAGGACCCATCGGACGGGTCCCTGGGGGGCCGACCTAGTGTTTGAGTTAGCCCCCAGGAGTCGGGCAGGCCTGATCCGCCCTCTGTCGGGCGAGCGAAGGGGCAGGCCTAGGTGAGGGCGCTGGCGAGCGGGAGCATGGGCCCAAGCGTTTTGGCGCGGGGCGCCTTCAAATGTCACCGTGGGCTAGGAGGGCCCTGCCCGTTCTCATACCCTGTATGACCGGCGGCGCCCCTAGAAGCCCAGATGGTGGCGGAGCGGCAGGTTGAGTCCGACGCTAGGGCTCTGGGGTCCCCAATTACCAGCGTTGTGGCCCCAGACCCCTTGAGAGGGCCCCCTTGGGTGCCGACCTAGGGTTAGGGTTACCCCAGGAGGCCAGTAGGCCCGATCTGCCAGCTGTGCAGTGAGCAGAGGGGCGGGTTGAGATGACGGCGTTGGCGAGCGGGAACGTGGGCCCAAAGTTTTGGAGCGAGGGGCCTTCGAAGGTCACCAGGGGCTCAGAGGGTCCTGCCCGTTCTCCTGCCCTGAATGACCGGGGGTGCCCCTTGTGGCCCGGGTGGCGGTGGGGGGCATGGTGAGTCCGGCGCTGGGGCTCAGGAGTCCCCAATCCCCCTCGTTGCAGCGCCAGGCCCCTTGGGAGGGGCCACTAGGGGGCAGACCTAGGGTTTGGGTTAGCCCCCAGAAGGCCCCCAGGCCTGATCTGCCAGCTGTGTGGCGAGCGGGGGGGAGGGCCGAGGTAAGGGCGCTGGCGAGCCGGAGCTTGGGCCCAAGCGTTTTGGTGCGGGGGTCCTTCGAAGGTCGCCGTGGGCTCGGAGGGCCCTGCCCATTCTCCTGCACTGAATGACCAGCGGCACCCCTAGCGGCCCGGGTGGCGGCGGGGCAGCACGGTGATTCCAGCGCTGGGGCTCGGGGGTCCCTAATACCCGGCGTTGCGGCGCCAGGCCCCTTGGGACGGGCCCCTCGGGGGCTGACCTAGGGTTAGGGTTAGCCCCCAGGAGACTGGAAGGCTCGTTTCACCCATGTGCAGAGAATGGAGGTGTGGGTCCAGGTGAGGTAGCTGGCGAGCGAGAGCGTGGGCCAGAGCATTTGGCTTTGGCTCGGGGTGCCTTCGAAGGTCGTAGGTGGCTCAGAGGGTGCTGCCCGTTCTGTCGCCCTGAAGGACTGGCGACGCCCCTAGCACCCCATGTGGCAGCGGGGCGGCAGGGTGCGTCCGGCGCTGGGACTTGGGGTCCCCAATCCCTGGCATGTGGCGCCAGGCCACTTGGGAGGGGCCCCTTGGGGGTGACCTAGGGATAGGGTTAGCCCCCAGGAAGCCAGCAGGCCCGATCCGCCAGCTCTGCAGCGAGCGGAGGGGTGAGCCGAGGTTAGGGCGCTGGCGAGCAGGAGCGAGGAAGCCAGAGTTTTTGTGCGGGGGGCCTTCGAAGGTCGCAGGGGGATCAGAGGGCCCTGCCCGTTCTCCCTTCCTGAATGACTGCCCATGCCCCTAGCACCCTGGGTGATTGCGGGGTGGCAGAGTGAGTCCAGCACTGGGGCTCGGGGGTCCCAAACCCTTGGCATTGCGGTGCCAGGCTCCTTGGGAGGGGCCTCTCGGGGGCCGACCTAGGGTAAGTGTTAGCCTCCAGGATTCCAGCAGGCCCCTTCCGCCAGCTCTGCGGCAGGCAGAGGGGCAGGCCGAGGTGAGCGCACTAGCGAGAGGGAGTGTAGGCCCAAGCGTTTTGGCGCGGGGGGCTTCAAAGGTCGCCGGGGGATTGGAGGGCCCTGCCTGTTCTCTCGCCCTGAAAGACTGGCGGCGCCCCTAGCAGCCCGGGTTGCTGGGGGTGGCAGGGTGACTCCGGCGCTGGGCTTGGGTGTCCACAATCCCCGGCGTTGTGGCGCCAGGCCCCTTGGGAGGGGCCCCTCGGGGGCTGACCTAGGGTTAGGGTTCATCCCCAGGAGGCCGGCAAGCCCAGCGCTAAGTGGCTCTGGCAATGTAACAAAAATGCCATACACTTATCTGTAAGAAATAACAGTGTACAGGAACGCTCTTAGCCCTAACATCATCCTTTGTGAATATGGAAGCCAGCCCCAAAGTGGTCGTGGAAGTCTGACGAAAAGGCTAAGCACTTTTCTCTGAGTCACCACACTATACAGGGAAAGACCAATGTACATCATCTTTCACGAGTAGGAAGCATTAATGAAAAGGTTCTAGAATTTCGAGGACTCTGACCCATCCTTATTGGTAATAAACCACCGTGTACAGGAAAACACCTTCAACTCTCATCAGCCTCCTCAATCCTGATTCCGATTCAACTTTGGGTGTGTAGGACTAGGGAAATGTCCACATCTTATTGCTAAGAAAGAACGATGTCAGGGTAATGCCCTTCAAGTCACATCAGCCTTCCTGAAGACGGAAGCAGGAATCAAGGTGGTTATGTTACCATGAGGTAAGGAAGATGAGCATATAAGTGAGAAACAACAGTGGGCAGGACCTCTCTTCCAAGGAACAGTATCTTTGCTTAATATTGAATCCCTATGGTAAGTGGTTGTGGGCATTTGTGAGGTCAAAATCTTGAGTGTTTTGTAAAACCTCTTGGCCATTCACAGATGAGACTAAGGTAGTTGGGGACTCCTAGGCAGTGATTTGTCCACTGTCAAAAATATGAAAAGATAAAAGAGACAGATGAGGTCTCCTCAGGCATTGTCCTTTATCCTCATCCTCCGTGAGGATGGCCATCTCTGGACAGCTCAGTGGCAGCGTCTCATTCACAATGGGGACATCTGTTCCTCACAGACATCAGGCAGGGAAATGGATTTGGTTCTCTGTGCCAGCCCAGCCACAGCTGAGTGTCACAGCACCCTCTCGTGGGCTCATAAGAGTTTCACTGTCACCAGGCAGGTCATTGTATTTGATAAACCACTGTGAGAGTTTGCAATTGCCTTCATCTACAACCTCCTAGAGGCAAATGCAGGTGTCTGGTACCATGTGAAGTCATGTGAAGGCATTGTGAGAAAGTGTCCTTTTGCTTAAGAAAAACATGGCTGGGGCTCCTGGCTGGCTCAGCCAGTTAAGCATGTGCCTTTGGTTCAGGTTATGATCCCAGGGTTCTGGGATCGAGCCCGGGCTCCCTGCTCAGCTGGAAAGGAGGTAGGGAAATAGCTTAGAACCCACAGAGTATGTGAATAAAGGGGAGTGAAATGGAACTTGGTCTGTGTTTTGCTTTAGGGATTGGAAGTTAGTTTTTTCTCAATTGTGATTGTTCTTGAAACAGAAAAGCTGTATTGGTTTTTTTTTTTACCTTTTTTTCTAATAACAATTTTTTATTATGATATGTTAGTCACTATACAGTATTTCCTTAGATTTTGATGTAGTGTTCCCTGATTCATTATTTGCATATAACACCCAGTGCTCCATGCAATATGTACCTTCCTTAATACCCATCACTGGCCCATCCCAATCCCCCACCCCTCTCCCCTCTGAAGCCCTCAGTTTGTTTCCCAGAGTCCATAGTCTCTCGTGGTTCATTCCCCCTTCTGTTTAGGGTCCATTGTCTAAAGGGACAGACAGTGGAAGTTCACCGAATATAAGATCGAAATTTCATTGTTCATTATAGATGCTGCCAAGTAGTTCCCAGACATTTCATTCTACTGTAGTAATTCATTATACCTGTGCAGGTGCATGTGGAAGATAACTGATGCATGTTTAGTGGTAATAAAACACGCCCCTCAGTAGTAAAATAGTAGAGGATGCACATGTGTAAAATTATTCGACTGCAGCTTCCATGCTTTGCCTTTGGTTCCTTATTATCTATGAAATTGGACAATTTTTGTTCTCTAGGCTTAAAACTCATTGTCAGTATTCAGAGTTTTTCAATGCTGATCTTCTCCTGTATAAGTTACCAAAACCTAAAATATGTATGAACTTTAAAAAACGCTATATTGAAAATGACAGCAGGGAAGTTCCATTTTGTGAATATTGTGTCAATAGATCTCTATTTTGACATCAGTGTTCATTAGAAATGATGACATTTCATGTGAGTATAAATATCAATGTGAAAAAGAAAAGGTAGGAAGAACCTTGACAGGTGTGTGTGTGTGTGTGTGTGTGTGTGTGTGTGTGTGTGTAATTGATTTTCAGTGAATGGTTCAGCTTCTTGTAGGGCCTCCGAGAGAGCCCAGGTGAACCTTTCAATGAGTTGGTATCTGTTTTCAGAACATGGGAATCTCTTAGTCCAATAGTCAATCAGGCAAGCTTTGAGGTCCTGAAGAGTTTCAGTCCTCAGAGATGGTGTTGCAGACCCTTGTGAGCAAACCCTAGGTATGCTCAGAGCCCTCATTAGCTGGTACCAACGTGTGACGATTTCAGACAACATTTCCCAAAGAAGTACCTCTTGAGTCTCTGTCCTTGTCAGTTCCCTACACTTCCTTACACTAGTTATGTGTTCAGTGTGTTTCAGGATAATCCCCACATGTGATTTTTGCTATTTCCTACTAGTCCTATCTGATTCTCATCTTCTTCTTTTATGGTAGGGGTTGGGAAGCAACCTGTGTGGTGTAGGAAGGTGTGTGGTAGTTGTCTGCCTTCAGAGGACCGAATGCTGCCTAGAAATTGTACTGTAGTTTGAGGTCAATTGTCCATCCTCTGAGTGTCAGGAATTCCATCACTTTACTTTGATGCTAGTCTGTTCTTCAAGCTTTCCTCAGAAATAAGGACGTCATCCATCTAGGGAATACTGGTTTGTGTGTATGTTTTCATTTTAGGAAAGGCCTTGCTGCTCCTGAAAATAATACTGTAGAGCACCCTTTCCTGTTCTTATTGGCCATCAGTCAATCTTTTGTGAAGTATTTGTTTATAAATAGACTTTTAATGGTTGATGAGCAGGAATTCTTTATTGACAAGTCTTTGTCAGTGTGTGTATTGCAAATCTGTACTTCCCAGCCTGCGGTTCACTTTTTCATTTTCATATGGTCATAAGATAAGGAGAAATGTCACATTTTTATGAAGTCCCACTGAATTCTTTTAAATGGTTAGTGCACCCTATGTCCTACCCCAAGATTGACAGGTTCTATGGTTTCTTTCAGAAACTGTCCAATGGGAAGCTACAATCCATCTCAAATTTATAAATTGCATTTTTAATTCTAAGGGTATTTATAGACTGTTTTGGATTTTCTATGTACACAATCGTATTATCTGTGAATAGTCACAATTATCCCCTCAATTCTTATACTTTTTGTTTCTCTTGCCTTCTAACACTGGTAGACTCTCCGATGCCACGTTGAATAGAGCAGCATTGTTGAAGATTTTCATATACCTTTCTCAATATCTGACAGAAAAAGCAGACAAAACATTGGTAACAAATGTGACCTAATTGACATATAGGGAACATTCCATAATAAGTGCAGAATACATTATTTTCAAGTGGTCATAGACTCTTTACCCAAATAGATGATAGGTGGGGCCACGAATGAAGTCTACAAATGTTAAACCCTGAAATTAACTAGATTCTATTCTTAGACCACAGGCGAATTGAGCCACAGTCATAGCGAAATGAAAACCAGGAAGTCCTTCAATGTTTAAAAATTAAATGGAACTTTGCTACATATCCTAAAGGTGAGAGAGGGAATCTCAATGGAAATTCTGAACCTTTTCTACGTGAGGGCTCACACACAATGGCACTTTCTTTGTGAAGAGCATAATAATAACCTAGCCAGGAGTTGAGCCTTAAGTCAGAGTTCTGCCTACCCCAGCCACACCTGGCAGCCTTGGCCTGTGGTCCGCCTCAGCTGTGCTTTCTGGTGGCCCTGAGCTAAGGGGGTCAACATGGCCATATGGAAATGGGAAGCTCCCCACTCATAGTGATGGCGGTTCCCCCTCCCCAGCTAACCTTTCTGGTGGCTCTGAGCTAAGGGGGTCAACATGGCCGTATGGAAATTAGAAGCTCCCCACTCTTAGTGATGACGTTGCTATCGTATCATCCTCACCAGTCCAACAACATGATTTCTGAGTGAACTATGACACAAGCGTGACTTCTTGGCCTTCCTTCAGGTTTGAAAATCATCTGGTGAGTCATCTATTAGAAATATGGATTCAACATGTGTTCTTTCTTCTGGAAAAGAAATAGAACCAATAGCAATTAGGGCTTCCTGAGCACCTGTACTTGAGAGACATCATACTGGCTCTTTGTAGCATTCTGCCTCTTAAACTTCTCAACTAGGGTGTAGATATTTGTAGGCACATTTTCAGGTGGTTAGACAGGGACTCGGATGATATGAGTCACAGCGGATTTTAGTGTCAGAAACCTAAGTGGGATCCCCAAATTGACTCCAAATCCCTTGTTGTTCCATACAGGGTACTATTTCCCTCTTATCTCTGGTCTTCTCGATCTGGAAACCTATCAAGTATCAGGATTTTCGTGTCATGTGGACAACTGGAACGAATTCAGCGGGCCTTTCACCTCTGCCCATGGTGATTATTAAGATCATTATCTCAGTGGAGGACCTCTGGGTAAGATACTCAAAGATCCTTAGGAACAGAGACAGTATAATATTTTTCTGGTATTAAAGTTACTGAAACCAACTATCATTTTTAGTCCATTCAGGCTCTGGTATGTTCAGAGGGTGCTGTAAAACAGGTCTGAAATAGTATTTAAAAACACTCAGCTCAGCCTCTTCTACAAAGTGAGCCAATGCTTATAAACATGGCTAAAATATTCCCTTACCTACGATGACTTCCCAGCCATCGTAGTGTTTATATGGTATGACTGTGACTTACATTAGTCAACATTTGCAGAGAAAGAACTTAGTGCATCCAGTGGGCACTTCATGTTGAAATTAGTTTGTGACAACGAGCTACTGTGTTTTATTCTGCAGTACAAATGAATAGTGCCAGACAACTCTAAGGTGTCTAGCAGTTCTACAATTCTGATTTTAAGTGGTCTGTGTGCTTCAGAGATTTGGGCAGGAGAAGGGCAGAAGCCCAGAGACTGTGAACACTTCTGTTACCTGTGCTGACCATGGAGCAGGTAGCCTTCTGTGGGCATCATTTTGATTTCTTGGTACTCTTGTGAAAGGTGCTTTTGTCTCAAATTCCTCCATTTTAGAAGTAATTATAATGATGAAAGTAATTTTATCTTATATCATCTGTGGGCGCTGATCCTGGGCTCCCAGGGAAGTTATCCCTTTACATTTTACCCGGCTCAAAATGACTAGGCAAAACCTCAAAGCATGGGCCTTGTTTCTGCCCCAAGCATGTTGTACATCTGCTTTGAGAAGAAAACAATAACCAAAAATGCCAACATAAAGATAAGAAAAAATAAAGAACCTCTTTGGCTCCCATAAGATTAAAGTCATACTGACATGTACATACTGAAAACATAAGAAAGAGTCTGTCACTTTCTGGAATCTAAGAAGATCCTCATTGTGGTGTGTAACTCTGTATGTAAAACAAAACAGAAAAAAATACATAAGCCTGCCCCAAAAGTTCCTTCCCCGGAGCACTCCCTTCTTGGTGAAGATTGTGTCTCCCAGGCAGCTGTCCTGACTTGGGTTTGAATAAAGGTCTCTTCCTTTCTCTCTAAAATGTTTTTAAAAGTTCATTCATGCAATGTCGACAATAACAGTGTTTTCTATTTAAGTGAGAAATAAATGTTCCACTCTAGTTGCATTGGGAATAGATGAATTGAGGGTTTCTTTAGAAGAGTAAGTCTGCTTTCCAGAAAAGGCAAGGTCATTGGTCTATTGAGAATGAAGATAATTACTGCTAAACAACAAGTATGTGTTGCCCCTTCGCCCAGAAACCGAAGCAGATGTGCAGGCTTTAGGTTAGAGGTGCCTTCTTCTCCCCAGCTGACAGCACTTCTCTGCTCTGGCTCCAAGAAACCCGAGGTTTTGAACGTCACCATCTGAGTCAGCGAGGAAGCTTGTCACAGGACGCCAGTGTTCAGAGAAAGCACAGGTATGTTTGGCAAAATGTCCTATCTATGTCAGGGCTGGAGGTAAAACCTCTCATTATCCCAAAACCTCCTGGGCTTTTCTCTTTTCTCTAGTTGAGCCACAAAGTAAAATTGAAGTAGCTGTCAGCATTCTGGGTTTGGTGCAAGAATTACTTAGTTTCCCTGCAGGTAGAACTTTGCAGGGGATCACAATTTCTCTGTCCATTTATTGCTGACAAATGTATTTTGACCATCTGTTTCCTAGGAACCCTCTTTAATTAGAAAGGGAAGGTGAGATTCACTCTGTGCCTGTTTGTAACATCTAATTTGTTCCTTCATCTAACAGTGTTTATTCAATTGGGCCTAAGATATGGTTGAGTGGCCAGCATCTAGAGTTAGGTGGCTTTATTCATCTGATACAGACTTGGGTGATGTCATTTGACAAAGGTGATGTTTCATCATTGATTAGTTTATTCATCAGAAGAGTTAAAATTAGGGTGGAGGGAAAATTCAAAATTATCCAAACCGGCCTGTTCCTGTTTAAAAGTTGAGCTTGACTTTCTAGTTTTACTAAATGTATTATCTCGATATTTTGAGGTGCCATATTCTCTCTGTAGTTTCTTTGGTGGTGGAGTCAGAAGGAGAGTCTGGGAATTCTTTTGGATAGTGGCATGTGGTGGCTTCAAGGGGCTTGGCGTCAGGAGCCTTGGGGTGAAGTCTGCAACTGCTTGCCTAAACCTGGGTGCATCTCCCAGAGGTTTTGTTTCCTCTTATGAAATTGCCCGCAGATAATGTTCTGCTTGAAGGGGAACCCTCCCATCCTGTTGGTGGGAATGCAAAGTGGTGCAACCAGTCTGGGAACCAGTGTGGGGGTTCCTCAAAAAGTTAAACATTGAACAACCCCATGATCCAGCAATTGCTCTCCTAGGTATTTACCCAAAGGATACAAAAATGCGGATTCGAAGGGGGAACATGCACCATGATGTTTATAGCAGCATTGTCCAGAGTAGACAAACTATGGAGAGAATCCCAAAGTCCATGCACTGATGAATGGATAAAGCAGATGTGGGATACATATATATAACGGAATATGACCCAGCTTCAAAAAGAATGAAATCTTACCATTTGCAAGGATGTGGATGGACCTAGAGTGTATTAAGCTAAGCAAAATCAGTGAGGAAAGACAAATATCCTATGCTCTCACGCTTGTGGAATTTCAGAAAGAAAACAGAGGAACAGAGTTGAGGGGTGGTGAGAGTGGCAAACAAGGAAATAGACTCAACCTTGGAGAACAAACTGAGTGTTGCTGCAGAACAGGGGCATGGGGGGAAGAGTCAAATCGGTGAGGGGTATTAAGGAGGGCACTTGTGATGAGCACCGGGTACTCCTTGCAGGTGAGGAATCACTAAATCCTACCCCTGAAGCGAATATTCCATGGCATGTGAACTAACTGGAATTTAATAAAAGAAGAAAGGAAAAAGTGTTCTGCTTCATGAAGAGTGAGGTAAAATTGTAGTGATTTGAGCTGTAGTCTTCTATAGATGATATTTGTAAAACACCCTGTTGTAGGATACACTAGTTGCTTATCACATAAGGAGTCCTCAGAAAGCTGCAATGAAAGATTCAGGTCTCAGAGCATGTTCATGTTCCACTGATATGTTACAGTTTGCACAGGTAGGAAAGAAGGTGGAGAGAAAGGCAACAGAAGGGGAAAGTAGGTGTGAACCTTTCATTAGTTAGCGTTATAGCTTTCTCATTAAAGCCTTGCGCCAGTGTGATTTTGGAAGCAGAGAGGTAATCCGGGAGCTTTGCAGGAGATGGGGGAGTTGCAGGTCTGGGTAAAGCTGACAGGGGTCCCAGAGGAGAGCTGAATGCATTCTGCAGCAGGGTGTGTTCAGGGTGGGCTCCAGGGGTGGCTGTGGGTCTCCTGAGTGAGAGTTGTGACAGGTGAGGGCTGTGTGCAAGTTCCTGGCTGAGGACAAGGGAGGCACAGGCGGAGAGCTGGCAGAGAACCTTCTTCTGGGCCACCAGCCTCACCCAACACACACAGCCTCATCTTCTGTCCCTGTCACTCCAATTCAGACTTCTCCGAAGGTGAGTGAGAACACATCAAGAGCATTCTGAACAAAAGGGAAAGCATGTGCAATGGCTCTGGGGCAGGAGAATTCCAGGTATGTCCAGGAGCAGCAAGAAGGCCCTGTGGCCACAGGAGACAGCTTAGGACATGAGCTCAGAGAGGTGACAGAGGGTGACAGAAAGCCATTCCAGGGCTATAACCCCATGAGACCCTGTTTCACTGGGCCATCGTGGCTACAGTGTTGAGAACAGATGACAGAGGGTTGAAGATGGCAAGGCAGGTCAATGACGAAGCTTTTCCAGTTACTCAGCCACTGTGGACCAGACAAGTGTCATTGGATGGAGTGGTTAGACCTATTCTGGGTCTATTTTGAAGATGGAGCTCACAGGATTTGCTGATGGGTTAGCTATTAGAAGCAGGAGAATGGAGGAATTGGGGTAACTCCCAGCTGTTGTGGGTTGTCCTGATTGAGGGGAAGGAGAGGGTTTCTGGGGGTAGGAGGTAGTCCGTGTTCTGCATGCTGAGGAAGGTGCCTTTCCCAGTGGATCTGCTGAGGTTTGTGTCTGGAAGAACCTTTCACATCTCCTCCCTCAGCATTGCTTAAGTACAATTATCCCCCACTTTTTGAACGTTCACAGTAAGACACTGGGCATTCTTGAAAGAACTACGTTTATTACCCAGCTTCAGTAAGAGGAAGATACCTGAAGAGGATTTTCCTCTTATGAAAAAAGGTGAACAGTGAGAATCGCGTTCAGCATCTGTTTTGGGGAAAAGCACAACAGAGGTGGCATGCACCCTAACCAGCTCCTTCCTCTGGGAACCGCTCTCCGCATCCAGCCACCAGCACTTTGAATGGTGTCTGTGAGCCTCTGCTGTGCTTTATCTTCATTTATGCTGGGCCTCCGTTAGAAACTTGTGTCCTGAGGCCTACGAAAATCAAAGAGAAGGAATTTTGGAGTCTGAGCACACTAAATGTTCCGTGTAAATTAATGGCCATTCCTTCTTGACACCATTTCTGCTGTGCAAGGTTTCTCAGAAGTCCTGTACTTTTGAAGAGCAGGGAAACCTATACCCCATGCTGTGGGGTTAGTTTTAGTCTCCATGCTGGACAGAACATTTCATGACTGTCGGATTTTCTCACTCAAACATTGAGACTTGGACCACCTTCACCCGTTTCTAGCACCCCATCTCCGAATCTGGCACCTACCAATCTGCTCTCAGTATCTATGCGTTCAGTATTTGTTTATTCCACGTGGAATGTACATGAGAGCATCTGGTATTGGTCTTCCTGTGTCTGAGTTACTTGGCATAAGGCCCCCAAGGTCTGTGTTTCCATGTCTGGTTCTTGTGAATAATGCTGCAGTGAATGTGGGAGTGCATCTGTCTTTTTGAGGCAGTATTTTTGTGTTCTCTGAATCAATACTCATTAGAGCCATTACTGGGTCATGGGGTAGTTGTATTTATTTTTTCAGGAACCTCCATACCGTTTGTCACAGTGGCTGCACCAATTTCCATTCCCACCAACAGTGCACAGTGTCTCCTCGTCTGCACACCCATGACCCCACTTTTTGTCTGTCTCTTGGACAATTGCTGTTCCAACAGTTGTGAGGGGATAGCCGATTGTGGTTTTGACTGATGTTTCCCTGATGATGATTAGTGATGTCGAACAACTTTTTCTGTCTGTTGGCACCTGTGTGCCATCTTTGGAAAGTATGTATTCACATATACCCCCCATTTTTATACCTTTTTTTGTTTGTTTGTTTTGATTTGTATGAGTGTTGTGTGTATTTTGGATATTAGCCTCTTCTCACACATATGATTCACAGATATTTTTTTCTTATTCGGTCAGTGGCCTTTTAAGTTTTTGCTGGTTTCTTTTGCCGTGTGGAAGATTTCAGTTTGATGTTGTTCCACTGGTTTATTTTTGCTTTTGTTGTCTTTGCATTTGGTGTCCGATCTGAAGACTCTTTGCCAAAACCAATGTCGAGAGACTTAGTACCTGTGTCTTCTTGGAGGTTTATGGATTCAGATCTTATGTTCAAATCATTCATCCATTAAAAATTTTGTGTCTGGTGTAAGAAAGTGACCCAGCTATATTCTTCTGCATTTAGTGTCCAGTTTGCCTGTTACCGCTCACTGAAGAAACAGTCCTTCCCTCATGGCATATCTTCTGCTGCTGTGTCATAAGTTAGGATCATCTACGTGTGGGTAAGTTTCTGAGCTTTCTGTTCTGTTCCACTGACCTGGTGTCTGTGTTTCTGCCAGTACCATCCCGTTTTGATGACAACAGCTTTGTAATCTACCTTGAAATCCAGGAGTGTGTTGACTGCACCTTTCTTTCTCCAGGTTCCTTTGGGTATTTGGGGTCTTTAGTGACTCCATCCAAGTTTGAGGACTGTTTTCTATTTCCTCGAATAATGCCACTGGAATTCAGATAGGGATTTCATCACATCTGTCGATTGCTTTGGGTACGATGGACATGTTCACATAATTAACTCTTCCAGTTAAGGAGCATGGCGTATGCTTCCATTTGTTTGTGTTGCCTTCCAAATCTTTGACCCATACATTCCGTCCCCCTCGACAGATATGTTTTTCATTTCTTTTCTGCCATGTGTTGAGTGTACTATGTCTTTCTCATTTTTGGTTACTTTTATTCCTAGATTTTTTTGATGCAATTGTAAATGGCATTGCTTTTTTAATTTCTCTTTACGATATGTGTCATCAGTATACAGAAATGCAAGAAGTTGGGTCATCTGGGTGGCCCCATAGGTGAGGCATCTGCCTTCAGCTCAGGTCATGATCCCAGAGTTCTGGGATTGAGCCCCGTGCTGGGCCCCCGCTTAGCAAGGGTCTGCTTCTCCCTCTTTCTGACACTCCCCCTGCTCGTGGTTTTTCTCTTCCTGTCAAATAAATAAATAAAATCTGAAAAAAAATAAAGACAACAGGTCTCTGTATATTGACATTATATCCTGCAGCTTTCTTGAATTTTTTTATTCTAACAGTTTTTTTTTTTTTTTTTTGTGGAATCTTTCGGGATTTCATGTCATTTGCAAATAGTGACAGTTTTCCTGTATGGATTTCATATCTTTCTCTTTTTTTTAAATGATGTTAGTCACCCTACAGTACTTCATTTGTTTTTGATGTAGTGTTCCATGATTCATTGTTTGCATATAACACCTAGTGCTC
>NW_028273829.1:0-26853 GCF_024610735.1 Ursus americanus | reverse complement strand
CCAGGATTCATTGTTTGCATATAACACCTAGTGCTCATTATGACACGTGCCCTCCTTAATACCCATCACCAGGATAACCCATTCCCCTACCCCTCCCTTTCTGCAACCTTCAGTTTGTTTCCCAGTGTCAATAGTCTCTCATGGTTCATCTCCCCCTCTCATTCCCCACCTTCACTTTTCCCTTCCTTCTCCTAATGTCCTCCATGCTATTCCTTCCATTCCACATAGGAGTGAAACCATATGATAATTGTCTTTCTCTGCTTGACTTAATTTCACTTAGCATAATCCCCTCCTGGTCCATCCACGTTGGTGCAAATGGTGGGTATTCATCCTTTCTGATAGTCGACTGAGTAATATTCCATTGTATAGATGAACCACATCTTCTTTGTCCATTCATCTGCTGAAGGACATCTTGGCTCCTTCCACAGTTTGGCTATTAGGGACATTGCTGCTATGAACATTGGGATACAGGTGCCCCTTCTTTTCATTACTCTGTGTCTATGGGGTAAATACCCAGTAGTGCAATTGGTGGGTCGTAGGATAGCTCTGTGTTCAACGTCTTGAGGAATCTCCATATTGTTTTCAAAAGTGGCTGTACCAGCTTGAATTCTCACGAGTAGTGGTAGAGGGCTCCCCTTTCTCCACATCCTCTCTGACTTTTTTTTATTTCCTGTCTTGTTAATTTCTTCTCAAGATTTTATTTATTTATTCCACAGAGATAGAGACAGCCAGCGAGAGAGGGAACACAAGCAGGGGGAGTGGGAGAGGAAGAAGCAGGCTCATAGCGGAGGAGCCTGATGTGGGGCTCCATCCCATAATGCTGGGATCACGCCCTGAGCCGATGGCAGACGCTTAACTGCTGTGCCACCCAGGTGCCCCCGGCCTTGTTAATTTTAACCATTCTAACTGGTGTAAGGTGGTATCTCATTGTAGTTTTGATTTGTATTTGCCTGATGGCAAGTGATGTGGAGCATTTTTTCATGTGTCTGTTGGCCATTTGTATGTCTTCTCTGGACAAGTATCTCTTTGTGTCTTCTGCCCATTTTTTGGGTGTCGAGTTTGAGGAGTTCTTTATAGATCTTGGATACCAGCCCTTTATCTGTAATATCATTTGCAGATATCTTCTTCGATTCCATAGGTTGCCTTTTTGTTTTGTTGATCGTTTGCTTTGCCGTGCAGAAACTTTTTATCTTGATGAAGTGCCAATAGTTCATTTTTGCTTTTATTGCCTTTGCCTTTAGAGACGTGGCTTGCAAGAAGTTGTTGTGTCCAAGGTTGAAGAGTTCTTTTGATTTTGATATGAGACAGGAATCCATTATCTTTCTTTCCTGATTGCATTCGAGTCCTCTGTCTTTCTTGGTGAGTCTAGCTAAGTTTGTCAGTTTTGTTTATCTTTCCAAAAAAGGCAGCTCTCATTTTCATTGTGTGTGTGTGTGTTTTTTTTTTTTTTTTGTCTTTTTAGTCTCTGTTGGATTTATTTATGCATTCCTTTTTGTTATTTCCTTATTTCTACTAATTTGGGGCTTTGTTTGCTGTTTTTTTTTTTCTACTTCTTTACCACAGAAATCAGGTTGTTTATTGGAGAGCATTCTCATGGATTGATGAAGACTTGAATTTCTATGAACGTCCCCCCCGTAGAGCTACTTTTGCTGCATCCCATAAGTTTTTGTAGGTTGTCTTTTTCATCAGTGTCAAGGTACTTCTAAATTTTTTTTGATTTCTTCTTTGACTGTTGGTTGTTCAGTAGCATGTTGTTAAATCTCCACATATATTTTTAAGATTATTTAAGTATCTGGCAGAGAGTGAGACAGCGAGAGAGGGAACGCAAGCAGGGGGGTGGGAGAGGGAGAAGCGGGCTTCCCACTGAGCAAGGAGCCTGATTCGGGGCTAGATCCCAGGCTCCTGGGATCACGACCTGAGCTGAAGGCAGATCCTTAATGACTGAGCCACCCAGGCCCCCCAATCTCCACCTGTTTTTGACTGTCCCATTTTTTTCTTGAGACTGATTTCTAGTTTCATATCATTGTGGTTGGACAAGATTTGTAGCAGAAGGTGAAGAGAGCATTCAGATGAAAGGTTTGTTTCCTGGAGGGTTTTCTGAGGGCAGACCATGAGTTCCGTGGGGACGGAGGAAGGTTTTGTGAGACGGGGGGGTGGGGTTAACCCTTGTTAGAATTACTGACTACTACCATGCAGGCTGTGTGCTACCGTTCACACCGTAGTCCTGATGGGCTTGTACTTCATTAGAAATATTTTCTAGGAGGTGTAGGCATAGGCTTCTCTAAAAGAAAGGTGCCATGTGGGTTCATGGCATGACCCCAGGTCAGCAACCAGGATGTATGGTATTGTGGGGGATCAGAACCAGGCTTTCTGTGGGAAGTGACGGAAATAGGGTATGGTGAGCTCCATGACCTCATAGGTGAGGTCCCGAGTGACCCACTGGGTGTTGGGTTCCGTGGATCTGTTTCATCAGGTGCTGTGGAATTCAGGGACACCCTCCTGTCTGTGGATTTGTGTGGAGACAGGTAGACATCAGTGTCTGGCCAGGCACGAGGGTCGCACTGGACCACCACCAGAGGTGCAGCATGCGGGGGAGCCACTGCTTGGTTTCCACGAAAGCTGACCAGGGTCTGTGACCGTGATTCCTAGCAGCTGCAAGGGGAGAGGAGGCCGGGGGTGGTGCACACTTCCTAGACTTGTGGTCAGGACTAGTCTGGAGCCCACTGAAGTCAGCCACACCTGGCACAGAAGGCCCCCAGTCAGTGTAGCTGTGGGCACTGCTCCCATGGCACTTTCGGGCCGGCTCCATGCTGCCACCTCCTGCTTTTCATCATCATCTTCAAGGTCGTGTGCCTCTGCTCTTGCCCCATGGCCTCCGGGGTATTGTCCGTCCTCCATCTGGCCCTCGTCCCTGGTGCCCTGTGCAGTCCGATGCCAGGGTAGCCTTCTCGAGACAAACATCTGGCCCTGATGGAACACTTCCATGGATCTCGTGTGATGCGAGGATGATGTCCTGCCCTGGAAGGGGGCTGCAGGTCCCCAATCAGGAGAGCCATGTCTCCCTTTTCAGCATGGCCTGCCCTCCCCTCAGTCTTCTTCAGGGAAGCTCTCCCCACTTCCTGAGATGACAGCTCTGAACTTAAAAGTGAATGTTATTTTACATATCTCTATGCCTTAGTTCATCCATGGCATGTCTTTCAACGCCGTTAGTGGTTTTTTTTTTTTTTTTTTTTTTTTTTAGCAGTTCCGAAGGGCTGTCTGCTCAAGGAGGGGATGACCTGGGTGGGGCAGCTTTCCCTCTCATCTCCCTCAGCCTGTCGCTGAGCCCTGGGGCCAGCTGTCCCACTGAGGATTGAGGGACCCGAGCCAGCCCATCCTGAGCCCAGGCTGTGTGTCAGCTGTGTAGACTGATGCGTGTCGGAGCGGTGGGCAGCTGGCATAGGCCAGGGGCAGGCAGTGTCTCCCCATTCCTTCCCTCCCTTCCTCCCAGAGGTAGCTCAGAGCAGCCTTCAACCCCTGCATCTCCAGATCCCTTGACCTATGCCTCCTGTGTTCAGCTGGTGACCTTGGAGTTTCGCATGGATTCTACCTCCCATACCCTCTCCTGTAGCAGTTCCTGGATCAGGGGAGGGGTCGGACCCTTGTCTGATTTTGGTCTTCTTCCTGTCCCGCACCAAGCCCACTCACCTTTGCATCTTCCATGTATGTGCTTGGAAGCAAGTCCATCCACAGGGAACCTATTAGCCAAATGGATCCAGGTAATGAACATTGAAGTAGAGATCCAGGATCCATAATAAACCTGCTCTGAAACCTGTCCCAAAGTCTGTGACTCTCTCACACTGAAACAGAAACAATAATAGCTTTCTGGACTGTGAAGTGACATGTGTCTCTACTTCCAATCTTGAAGGCATAGGTGCTGAGCCTGGACAGAAAAGGACCATGGCTCCCGTGGGCTGGGATCCACAGTAAGAACTCAGTGAAATCTGAATTCGAGGCATAGAGTGAATAATTATTGTAGAGTGAATCCTCCCAAGTAGGGCTTATGCACATTGCAGAGGAAAAGCTTTTTCAAAGAGGTTCCTGAAAGAAAAATCTTTTTAAAAAATTTATTTTAATTCCAGTAGAGCTAACATACAGTGTTACATTCGTTTCAGGTGTACAAGAGAGTGATTCAGTAATTCTATATATTACTCAGTGGTCATCCAGAAAAGTGTCCTCTTCATCCGCTTCATCTATTTCACTCATCCCTCTATGCACCTCCTCCTCTCTGGTAACCATCCGTTTGTTCTCTCTTGTTAAGAGTTTGTATTTTGCCAGGCCCATACTCAGGCAACCCTGTTTGGGTAGAGTTTCCGTGTCCCCTGCGAGGGGGGATGGGGGTGGGCACGCTGTGAGCCGGTATTTCCAGGCTTTTGTTCCCTGGCGGCTTTCTCTGGCGGTCTGCTGTGCCTCTTCTGAGAGTCAGAGCAGCAGAGGCTGAATTGTCACAGAACAGAGGGATTGCGGCCCATTGTCCACCGATGTTCTGGCCACTTTAACTCCGTTACTGTTGGTGCTGCTCAACCCTGTAGCGTCCCGGGATGTGCGCCCCACACCCGGCGTCCCTGCCCTCCCTTCCAGGGCAGGCGCGTCTCTGTCCTTTGTGTTTCTAATGCCGCCAGCCGCCAGCCGCCAGCCGCCCCCGCGCGCTCCCGGATCTCCCGGTCTCAGTCTGGATCCCGTGAGCACACCAGGATTCCGGAGTTCCGTGAGAAGCCTGGTGGCGCGCGCACCCGGTTCAGGGTCTCGGTCTGCTGTTTCGTGGGTGCCGACCGCGAGTCCGCCCGCTCCCCCGTGCAGGTGGCCCGCCAACCGCCAGCCGCCCTGCGCGCGCTCCAGAAGCTCCTGGTCTCAGTCTGGATCCCGTGAGCACACCGGGATTCAGGAATTCCGTGAGAAGCCTGGTGGCGCGCGCACCCGGTTCAGGGTCTCAGTCTGCTGTTTCGCGGGTGCCGACCGTGAGTCCGCCCGCTCCCCCGTGCAGGTGGCCTGCCAGCTGCCAGCTGCCCCGCATGCGCTCCGGGAGCTCCCGGTCTCAGTCTGGATCCCGTGAGCACACGGGATTCCCGGGTTCCGCGAGATGCCTGGTGGCGCGCGCTCCCGGCTCACCGGTCTCAGTCCGCTCTCTCGCGGGTGCCCTCTGTGAGTGCGCCCGCTCCCCCCGTGCAGGTGGCTGCCGCTTCCCGGCGCCCGAACGCGGCGGCTCCCTCCCCCTTCCGTTTATCTTCCGATATCTGTGCCCGGTTTCACGGCTCCCCGCTTCGTACCTCAATACTCAGCGCTGGAGATGTTCATTTGTAGAGATCCAGATGTATCTTCCTGCGTCTCAGGCTGATTCCGTGGTTGTTTAGGCTGGTCTGGTACCTATCCAGCTCGACTCAGGGGACCTGTGAAAAAGGGGTCCCCTACTCCTCCGCCATCTTAACTCGTCTCTTGTACCTGAAATAGTATTTAAAAACACTCAGCTCAGCCTCTTCTACAAAGTGAGCCAATGCTTATAAACAAGGCTAAAATATTCCCTTACCGGCGATGACTTCCCAGCCATCGTAGTGTTTAACTGGTATGACTGTGACTTACATTAGTCAACATTTGCAGAGAAAGAACTTAGTGCATCCAGGGGGCACTTCATGTTGAAATTAGTTTGTGACAATGAGCTACTGTGTTTTATACTGTAGTCCAAGGGAACGGTGCCAGACATCTCTAAGGTGTCTAGCAGTTCTACAATTCTGATTTTAAGTGGTCTGTGTGCTTCAGAGATTTGGGCAGGAGAAGGGCAGGAGTCCAGAGACTGTGAACACTTCTGTTACCTGTGCTGACCATGGAGCAGGTAGCCTTCTGTGGGCATCATTTTGATTTCTTGGTACTCTTGTGAAAGGTGCTTTTGTCTCAAATTCCTCCATTTAGGAGCAATTATAATGATAAAAGTAATGTTTATCTTATATCATCTGTGGGCCCTGATCCTGGGCTCCCAGGGAAGCTATCCTTTAACATTTTACCCGGCTCAAAATGACTGGGCAAAACCTCAAAGCATGGGCCCTATTTCTGCCCCAAGCACATGTTGTACATCTGTTTCGAGAAGAAAACAATAACCAAAAATGCCAACATGAAGATAAGAAAAAATCAAGAACCTCTTTGGCTCCCATAAGATTAAAGTCATACTGACATGTACATACTGAAAATGCATGAAATCATTGCATGTCCTAAAGCCCAAGCCTTGGAGGGTCTGAGAGCCACTGACCTTGCCCAGAACCAGGCACACCCCAGCAGGGAGGGCTGGTGCAGAAAGGGAAGGGGCAGGACGCTGAGGGTGGTCTGCAGCTAGAGGGGTCCCTGGAAGGGGCCAGGTGTGTGGGGGGAGCCCGGCCCACGACCCCACCCATGCCTGTGCTGGGTGTTGAGTAGAGGAGGCGCCTCTTGGACCCCCTGCACTTTCAGGGTTCCAGGGGCTTGAGGGCGGGTTGCCCGGCATCCAAGGGGCTAGGGCACCACCCTCCCCGACCAATCACCGCTTGGGGGTGGAGCTACGTCTCTGTGGGCGGTCCCAGAGTTGCAGCGGGTTGCAGACCTGGGGCAGAAGAAGGGGCACTGGGAGAGAGAGAGTTGCCCTGCGGAGGTCCGGGCTGGTGAGTGAGCAGCATGCCCCGGGGTGGGGGTCGGGGGGTAGGGTGCGCCCCAGGTGGGAGGCAGGGTTCTGGAAGGGCACGTGGAGAGGGTTCATTGTGGGGACTCAGGTGAGTTTTCTTTTTCCCTTTAAAGTCTCTTCCGCCCCATGTCCTCAACTGGCCTTATTCCCCATACCCGTGAACTCCAGGGCGCCCACTCACCTGAGCTTTTGTGGGATGGGTTGCAGAATTTCAGGGTTTCCCCTGTTCCCCGGGAAGAGTGCGGGCAAGGACCTCACAGAATCCCCACCTTCAGTGGGGTGTCCCCCGGTTCTCTGACACAGTGCAGGTGATGCATCTTGAGCAGTACCCCGAGTTCAGCAGGGTGTGCCCTGGTCCCCCAGGCACAGGTGTGGCAGTAGCAAGCCCCAGAGCCATCCCCCAACTTCAGCATTATGCCCCGTGTGCCCCCGAGTTAGTGGTAATTGGCTGTTAGAATCATGCAGGAAAATCCTCCAGGTGGGGGCCTGGAGGCGGGCGTAAACCAGACCCCACTCTAGTTGCATTGGGAATAGACGAATTGAGGGTTTCTTTAGAAGAGTAAGTCTGCTTTCCAGAAAAGGCAAGGTCATTGGTCTATTGAGAATGAAGATAATTAGTGCTAAACAACAAGTATGTGTTGCCCCTTCGTCCAGAAACCGAAGCAGGTGTGCAGGCTTTAGGTCAGAGGTGCCTTCTTCTCCCCAGCTGACAGCACTTCTCTGCTCTGGCTCCATGAGACTCGAGGTTTTGAACGTCAGCATCTGAGTCAGGGAGGCAGCTTGTCACAGGACGCCAGTGTTCAGAGAAAACACAGCTATTTTGGCATAATGTCCTATCTATGTCAGGACTGGAGGTAAAACCTCTCATTATCCCAAAACCTCCTGGGCTTTTCTCTTTTCTCTAGTTGAGCCACAAAGTAAAATTGAAGTAGCTGTCAGCATTCTGGGTTTGGTGCAAGAATTACTTAGTTTCCCTGCAGGTAGAACTTTGCAGGGGATCACAATTTCTCTGTCCATTTATTGCTTACAAATGTATTTTGACTATCTGTTTCCTAGGAACCCTCTTTTATTAGAAAGGGAAGGTGAGATTCACTCTGTGCCTGTTTGTAACATCTAATTTGTTCCTTCGTCTAACAATGTTTATTCAATTGGGCCTAAGATATGGTTGAGTGGCCAGCATCTAGAGTTAGGTGGCTTTTTTTCATCTGATACAGACTTGGATGATGTCATTTGACAAAGGTGATGTTTCATCATTGATTAGTTTATTCACCAGAAGAGTTAAAATTAGGGTGGAGGGAAAATTCAAAATTATCCAAATGGGCCTGTTCCTGTTTAAAAGTTGAGCTTGACTTTCTAGTTTTACTATTATCTCGATATGTTGAGGTGCCATATTCTGTCTGTAGTTTCTTTGGTGGTGGAGTCAGAAGGAGAGTCTGGGAATTCTTTTGGATAGTGGCATGCTGGTGGCTTCAAGGGGCTTGGCGTCAGGAGCCTTGGGGTGAATTCTGCAACTGCTTGCCTGACCCTGGGTGCATCTCGCAGAGGTTTTGTTTCCTCTTATGAAATTGCCAGCAGATAATGTTCTGCTTAAAGGGGAACCCTCCCATCCTGTTGGTGGGAATGCAGAGTGGTGCAGACAGTCTGGGAAACAGTGTGGGGGTTCCTCAAAAAGTTAAACATTGAACAACCACATGATCCAGCAATTGCTCTCCTAGGTGCTTACCCAAAAGATACAAAAATGCACATTCGAAGGGGGTACATGCACCATGATGTTTATAGCAACAATGTCCACAGTAGCCAAACTATGGAGAGAATCCCAAAGTCCATGCACTGATGAATGGATAAAGCAGATGTGGGATACGTATATATATGTATATATGTATATGTGTGTGTATATATATATATATATGGGAATATGACCCAGCTTCAAAAAGAATGAAATCTTACCATTTGCAAGGATGTGGATGGATCTAGAGTGTATTAAGCTAAGCAAAATTAGTGAGGAAAGACAAATATCCTATGCTCTCACGCTTGTGGAATTTCAGAAAGAAAACAGATGAACAGAGTTGAGGGGTGATGAGAAAGGCAAACAAGGAAATAGACTCAACCTTGGAGAACAAACTGAGTGTTGCTGCAGGACAGGGGCGTGGGGGGAAGAGTTAAGTGGGTGAGGGGTATTAAGGAGGGCGCTTGTGATGAGCACTGGGTACTGTATGCAGGTGAGGAATCACTAAATCCTACCCCTGAAGCGAATATTCCATGGCATGTGAACTAACTGGAATTTAAGTAAAAGAAGAAAGGAAAAAGTGTTCTGCTTCATGAAGAGTGAGGTAAAATTGTAGTGATTTGGGCTGTACTGTTCTATAGATGATAGTTGTAAAACACCCTGTTGTAAGATACACTAGTTTCTTATGACATAAGGAGTCCTCAGAAAGCTGCAATGAAAGATTCAGATCTCAGAGCATGTTCATGTTCCACTGATATGTTACAGTTTGCACAGGTAGGACCGAAGGAGAGAAAGGCAACAGAAGGGGAAAGTAGGTGTGAACCTTTCATTAGTTAGCATTATAGCTTTCTCATGAAAGCCTTGCGCCAGTGTGATTTTGCAAGAAGAGGGGGAATCCGGGAGCTTTGCAGGAGACGGGGGAGTTCCAGGTCTGGGTAAAGCTGACAGGGGTCCCAGAGGAGAGCTGAATGCATTCTGCAGCAGGGTGTGGGCAGGGTGGGCTCCAGGGGTGGCTGTGGGTCTCCTGTGTGAGAGTTGTGACAGGTGAGGGCTGTGTGCAAGTTCCTGGCTGAGGACAAGTGAGGCACAGGTGGAGAGCTGGCAGAAAACCTTTTTCTGGGCCTCCAGCCTCACCCAACACACACAGCCTCACCTTCTGTCCCTGTCACTCCAATTCAGACTTCTCAGAAGGCGAGTGAGAACACATCAAGAGCATTCTAAACAGAAGGGAAAGCATGTGCAAAGGCTCTGGGGCAGGAGAATTCCAGATATGTCCAGGAGCAGCAAGAAGGCCCTGTGGCCACAGGGGACAGCTTAGGACATGACCTCAGGGAGGTGACAGAAGGCGACAGAAAGCCATTCCAGGGCTATAACCCCATGAGACCCTGTTTCACTAGGCCATCGTGGCTACAGCGTTGAGAACAGATGACAGAGGGTTGAAGATGGCAAGGCAGGTCAATGACGAAGCTTTTCCAGGAACTCAGGCACTGTGGACCAGACAGGTGGCCTTGGATGGAGTGGTTAGACCTATTCTGGGTCCATTTTGAAGATGGAGCTCACAGGATTTGCTGATGAGTTAGCTATTAGGAGCAGGAGAACGGAGGAATTGGGGTAACTCCCAGCTGTTGTGGGTTGTCCTGATCGAGGGGAAGGAGAGGGTTTCTGGGGTAAGGAGGTAGTCCGTGTTCCGCATGCTGAGGAAGGTGCCTTTCCCGGTGGATCTGCTGAGGTTTGTGTCTGGGAGAACCTTTCACATCTCCTCCCTCAGCAATGCTCAAGTACAAGTATCCCCCAGCTTTTAAACGTTCACAGTAAGACACTTGGCTTTCTTGAAAGAACTACGTTATTACCCAGCTTCAGTGAGAGGAAGAGACCTAAAGAGGATTTCCCTCTTATGAAAAAAGGTGAACAGTGAGAATCGCGTTCAGCATCTGTTTTGGGGAGAAGCACGACAGAGGCGGCGTGCACCCCAACCAGCTCCTTCCGCTGGGAACCGCTCTCCGCATCCAGCCACCAGCACTTTGAATTGTGTCTGTGAGCCTCTGCTGTGCTTTATCTTCATTTATGCTGGGCCTCCGTTAGAAACTTGTGTCCTGAGGCCTAAGAAAAGCCAAAGAGAAGGAATCTTGGAGTCTGAGCACACTGTCCAATTTTTCCGTGTAAATGAACGGTCATCCCTTCTTTACACCATTTCTGCTGTGCAAGGTTTCTCAGAAGCCCTGTACTTTCAAAGAGCAGGGAAACCTATACCCCATGCTGCGGGGTTAGTTTTAGTCTCCATGCTGGACAGAACATTTCATGACTGTCGGATTTTCTCACTCAAACATTGAGACTTGGACCACCTTCACCCGTTTCTACCACCCCATCCCCGAATCTGGCACCTACCAATCTGCTCTCAGTATCTATGTGTTCAGTATTTGTTTATTCCACGTGGAATGTACATGAGAGCATCTGGTATTTGTCTTTCTGTGTCTGAGTTACTTGGCATAAGGCCCCCAAGGTCTGTGTTTCCATGTCTGGTTATTGTGAATAATGCTGCAGTGAACGTGGGAGTGCATCTGTCTTTTTGAGGCAGTATTTTTGTGTTCTCCAAATCAATACTCAGTAGAGCCATTACTGGGTCATGTGGTAGTTGTATTTATTTTTTCAGGAACCTCCATACCGTTTGTCACAGTGGCTGCACCAATTTCCATTCCCACCAACAGCGCACAGTGTCTCCTCGTCTGCACGCCCTTGACCCCACCTGGTGTCTGTCTCTGGGACAATTGCTGTTCCAACAGTTGTGAGGGGATAGCCGATTGTGGGTTTGACTGATGTTTCCCTGACGATGCTCAGTGATGTCGAACAACTTTTTCTGTCTGTTGGCACCTGTGTGCCATCTTTGGACAGTATCTATTCACATATTCACCCCATTTTTTATACAGTTTTTTTTTGTTTTGATTTGTATGAGTGTTGTGTGCATTTTGGATATTAGCCTCTTCTCACACATATGATTCGCAGATATTTTTTTCTTATTGGGTCAGTGGCCTTTTAAGTTTTTGATGGTTTCTTTTGCCGTGTGGAAGATTTCAGTTTGATGTTGTTCCACTTGTTTATTTTTGCTTTTGTTGCCTTTGCATTTGGTGTCCGATCTGAAGACTCTTTGCCAAAACCAATGTCGAGAGACTTAGTACCTGTGTCTTCTTGGAGGTTTATGGATTCGGGTCTTATGTTCAAATCATTCATCCATTAAAAATTTTGTGTGTGGTGTAAGAAAGTGACCCAGTTATATTCTTCTGCATTTAGTGTCCAGTTTGCCTGTTACCGCTCACTGAAGAGACAGTCCTTCCCTCATGGCATATCTTCTGCTGCTGTGTCGTAAGTTAGGGTCATCTACGTGTGGGTAAGTTTCTGAGCTTTCTGTTCTGTTCCACTGACCTGGTGTCTGTGTTTCTGCCAGTACCATCCTGTTTAGATGACAACAGCTTTGTAATCTAGCTTGAAATCCAGGAGTGTGTTGACTGCACCTTTCTTTCTCCAGGTTGCTTTGGGTATTTGGGGTCTTTTGTGATTCCATACAAGTTTGAGGACTGTTTTCTATTTCCTCGAATAATGCCACTGGAATTCAGATGGGGATTTCATCACATCTGTCGATTGCTTTGGGTGCGATGGACATGTTCACATAATTAACTCTTCCAGTTAAGGAGCATGGCGTATGCTTCCATTTGTTTGTGTTGCCTTCCAAATCTTTGACCCATACATTCTGCCCCCCTCGACACACATGTTTTTCATTTCTTTTCTGCCATGTGTTGAGTGTACTATGTCTTTCTCATTGTTGGTTACTTTTATTCCTAGATTTTTTTTTTTGATGCAATTGTAAATGGCATTGCTTTTTTAATTTCTCTTTGCGAAAGTGTGTCATCAGTATACAGAAATGCAAGAAGTTGGGTCATCTGGGTGGCTCCATAGGTGAAGCGTCTGCCTTCTGCTCAGGTCAGAGTTCTGGGATCGAGCCCCGTGTTGGGCTCCCCGCTTAGCGAGGGTCTGCTTCTCCGTCTTTCTGACACTCCCCCGGCTCGTGCTTTTTCTCTTCCTGTCAAATAAATAAATAAAATCTGAAAAAAAATAAAGACAACAGGTCTCTGTATATTGACTTTATATCCTGCAGCTTTCTTGAATTTGTTTATTCTAACAGTTTTTTTTTTTTTTTTTTTTTGTGGAATCTTTTGGGATTTCATGTCATTTGCAAATAGTGACCGTTTTCCTGTATGGATTTCATATCTTTCTCTTTTTTTAAAATGATGTTAGTCACCCTACAGTACTTCATTTGTTTTTGATGTAGTGTTCCAGGATTCATTGTTTGCATAAAACACCTAGTGCTCATTATGACACGTGCCCTCCTTAATACCCATCACCAGGATAACCCATTCCCCTACCCCTCCCTTTCTGCAACCTTCAGTTTGTTTCCCAGTGTCAATAGTCTCTCATGGTTCATCTCCCCCTCTCATTCCCCACCTTCACTTTTCCCTTCCTTCTCCTAATGTCCTCCATGCTATTCCTTCCATTCCACATAGGAGTGAAACCATATGATAATTGTCTTTCTCTGCTTGACTTAATTTCACTTAGCATAATCCCCTCCTGGTCCATCCACGTTGGTGCAAATGGTGGGTATTCATCCTTTCTGATAGTCGACTGAGTAATATTCCATTGTATAGATGAACCACATCTTCTTTGTCCATTCATCTGCTGAAGGACATCTTGGCTCCTTCCACAGTTTGGCTATTAGGGACATTGCTGCTATGAACATTGGGATACAGGTGCCCCTTCTTTTCATTACTCTGTGTCTATGGGGTAAATACCCAGTAGTGCAATTGGTGGGTCGTAGGATAGCTCTGTGTTCAACGTCTTGAGGAATCTCCATATTGTTTTCAAAAGTGGCTGTACCAGCTTGAATTCTCACGAGTAGTGGTAGAGGGCTCCCCTTTCTCCACATCCTCTCTGACTTTTTTTTATTTCCTGTCTTGTTAATTTCTTCTCAAGATTTTATTTATTTATTCCACAGAGATAGAGACAGCCAGCGAGAGAGGGAACACAAGCAGGGGGAGTGGGAGAGGAAGAAGCAGGCTCATAGCGGAGGAGCCTGATGTGGGGCTCCATCCCATAATGCTGGGATCACGCCCTGAGCCGATGGCAGACGCTTAACTGCTGTGCCACCCAGGTGCCCCCGGCCTTGTTAATTTTAACCATTCTAACTGGTGTAAGGTGGTATCTCATTGTAGTTTTGATTTGTATTTGCCTGATGGCAAGTGATGTGGAGCATTTTTTCATGTGTCTGTTGGCCATTTGTATGTCTTCTCTGGACAAGTATCTCTTTGTGTCTTCTGCCCATTTTTTGGGTGTCGAGTTTGAGGAGTTCTTTATAGATCTTGGATACCAGCCCTTTATCTGTAATATCATTTGCAGATATCTTCTTCGATTCCATAGGTTGCCTTTTTGTTTTGTTGATCGTTTGCTTTGCCGTGCAGAAACTTTTTATCTTGATGAAGTGCCAATAGTTCATTTTTGCTTTTATTTCCTTTGCCTTTAGAGACGTGGCTTGCAAGAAGTTGTTGTGTCCAAGGTTGAAGAGTTCTTTTGATTTTGATATGAGACAGGAATCCATTATCTTTCTTTCCTGATTGCATTCGAGTCCTCTGTCTTTCTTGGTGAGTCTAGCTAAGTTTGTCAGTTTTGTTTATCTTTCCAAAAAAGGCAGCTCTCATTTTCATTGTGTGTGTGTTTTTTTTTTTTTTTTGTCTTTTTAGTCTCTGTTGGATTTATTTATGCATTCCTTTTTGTTATTTCCTTATTTCTACTAATTTGGGGCTTTGTTTGCTGTTTTTTTTTTTCTACTTCTTTACCACAGAAATCAGGTTGTTTATTGGAGAGCATTCTCATGGATTGATGAAGACTTGAATTTCTATGAACGTCCCCCCCGTAGAGCTACTTTTGCTGCATCCCATAAGTTTTTGTAGGTTGTCTTTTTCATCAGTGTCAAGGTACTTCTAAATTTTTTTTGATTTCTTCTTTGACTGTTGGTTGTTCAGTAGCATGTTGTTAAATCTCCACATATATTTTTAAGATTATTTAAGTATCTGGCAGAGAGTGAGACAGCGAGAGAGGGAACGCAAGCAGGGGGGTGGGAGAGGGAGAAGCGGGCTTCCCACTGAGCAAGGAGCCTGATTCGGGGCTAGATCCCAGGCTCCTGGGATCACGACCTGAGCTGAAGGCAGATCCTTAATGACTGAGCCACCCAGGCCCCCCAATCTCCACCTGTTTTTGACTGTCCCATTTTTTTCTTGAGACTGATTTCTAGTTTCATATCATTGTGGTTGGACAAGATTTGTAGCAGAAGGTGAAGAGAGCATTCAGATGAAAGGTTTGTTTCCTGGAGGGTTTTCTGAGGGCAGACCATGAGTTCCGTGGGGACGGAGGAAGGTTTTGTGAGACGGGGGGGTGGGGTTAACCCTTGTTAGAATTACTGACTACTACCATGCAGGCTGTGTGCTACCGTTCACACCGTAGTCCTGATGGGCTTGTACTTCATTAGAAATATTTTCTAGGAGGTGTAGGCATAGGCTTCTCTAAAAGAAAGGTGCCATGTGGGTTCATGGCATGACCCCAGGTCAGCAACCAGGATGTATGGTATTGTGGGGGATCAGAACCAGGCTTTCTGTGGGAAGTGACGGAAATAGGGTATGGTGAGCTCCATGACCTCATAGGTGAGGTCCCGAGTGACCCACTGGGTGTTGGGTTCCGTGGATCTGTTTCATCAGGTGCTGTGGAATTCAGGGACACCCTCCTGTCTGTGGATTTGTGTGGAGACAGGTAGACATCAGTGTCTGGCCAGGCACGAGGGTCGCACTGGACCACCACCAGAGGTGCAGCATGCGGGGGAGCCACTGCTTGGTTTCCACGAAAGCTGACCAGGGTCTGTGACCGTGATTCCTAGCAGCTGCAAGGGGAGAGGAGGCCGGGGGTGGTGCACACTTCCTAGACTTGTGGTCAGGACTAGTCTGGAGCCCACTGAAGTCAGCCACACCTGGCACAGAAGGCCCCCAGTCAGTGTAGCTGTGGGCACTGCTCCCATGGCACTTTCGGGCCGGCTCCATGCTGCCACCTCCTGCTTTTCATCATCATCTTCAAGGTCGTGTGCCTCTGCTCTTGCCCCATGGCCTCCGGGGTATTGTCCGTCCTCCATCTGGCCCTCGTCCCTGGTGCCCTGTGCAGTCCGATGCCAGGGTAGCCTTCTCGAGACAAACATCTGGCCCTGATGGAACACTTCCATGGATCTCGTGTGATGCGAGGATGATGTCCTGCCCTGGAAGGGGGCTGCAGGTCCCCAATCAGGAGAGCCATGTCTCCCTTTTCAGCATGGCCTGCCCTCCCCTCAGTCTTCTTCAGGGAAGCTCTCCCCACTTCCTGAGATGACAGCTCTGAACTTAAAAGTGAATGTTATTTTACATATCTCTATGCCTTAGTTCATCCATGGCATGTCTTTCAACGCCGTTAGTGGTTTTTTTTTTTTTTTTTTTTTTTTTTTTAGCAGTTCCGAAGGGCTGTCTGCTCAAGGAGGGGATGACCTGGGTGGGGCAGCTTTCCCTCTCATCTCCCTCAGCCTGTCGCTGAGCCCTGGGGCCAGCTGTCCCACTGAGGATTGAGGGACCCGAGCCAGCCCATCCTGAGCCCAGGCTGTGTGTCAGCTGTGTAGACTGATGCGTGTCGGAGCGGTGGGCAGCTGGCATAGGCCAGGGGCAGGCAGTGTCTCCCCATTCCTTCCCTCCCTTCCTCCCAGAGGTAGCTCAGAGCAGCCTTCAACCCCTGCATCTCCAGATCCCTTGACCTATGCCTCCTGTGTTCAGCTGGTGACCTTGGAGTTTCGCATGGATTCTACCTCCCATACCCTCTCCTGTAGCAGTTCCTGGATCAGGGGAGGGGTCGGACCCTTGTCTGATTTTGGTCTTCTTCCTGTCCCGCACCAAGCCCACTCACCTTTGCATCTTCCATGTATGTGCTTGGAAGCAAGTCCATCCACAGGGAACCTATTAGCCAAATGGATCCAGGTAATGAACATTGAAGTAGAGATCCAGGATCCATAATAAACCTGCTCTGAAACCTGTCCCAAAGTCTGTGACTCTCTCACACTGAAACAGAAACAATAATAGCTTTCTGGACTGTGAAGTGACATGTGTCTCTACTTCCAATCTTGAAGGCATAGGTGCTGAGCCTGGACAGAAAAGGACCATGGCTCCCGTGGGCTGGGATCCACAGTAAGAACTCAGTGAAATCTGAATTCGAGGCATAGAGTGAATAATTATTGTAGAGTGAATCCTCCCAAGTAGGGCTTATGCACATTGCAGAGGAAAAGCTTTTTCAAAGAGGTTCCTGAAAGAAAAATCTTTTTAAAAAATTTATTTTAATTCCAGTAGAGCTAACATACAGTGTTACATTCGTTTCAGGTGTACAAGAGAGTGATTCAGTAATTCTATATATTACTCAGTGGTCATCCAGAAAAGTGTCCTCTTCATCCGCTTCATCTATTTCACTCATCCCTCTATGCACCTCCTCCTCTCTGGTAACCATCCGTTTGTTCTCTCTTGTTAAGAGTTTGTATTTTGCCAGGCCCATACTCAGGCAACCCTGTTTGGGTAGAGTTTCCGTGTCCCCTGCGAGGGGGGATGGGGGTGGGCACGCTGTGAGCCGGTATTTCCAGGCTTTTGTTCCCTGGCGGCTTTCTCTGGCGGTCTGCTGTGCCTCTTCTGAGAGTCAGAGCAGCAGAGGCTGAATTGTCACAGAACAGAGGGATTGCGGCCCATTGTCCACCGATGTTCTGGCCACTTTAACTCCGTTACTGTTGGTGCTGCTCAACCCTGTAGCGTCCCGGGATGTGCGCCCCACACCCGGCGTCCCTGCCCTCCCTTCCAGGGCAGGCGCGTCTCTGTCCTTTGTGTTTCTAATGCCGCCAGCCGCCAGCCGCCAGCCGCCCCCGCGCGCTCCCGGATCTCCCGGTCTCAGTCTGGATCCCGTGAGCACACCAGGATTCCGGAGTTCCGTGAGAAGCCTGGTGGCGCGCGCACCCGGTTCAGGGTCTCGGTCTGCTGTTTCGTGGGTGCCGACCGCGAGTCCGCCCGCTCCCCCGTGCAGGTGGCCCGCCAACCGCCAGCCGCCCTGCGCGCGCTCCAGAAGCTCCTGGTCTCAGTCTGGATCCCGTGAGCACACCGGGATTCAGGAATTCCGTGAGAAGCCTGGTGGCGCGCGCACCCGGTTCAGGGTCTCAGTCTGCTGTTTCGCGGGTGCCGACCGTGAGTCCGCCCGCTCCCCCGTGCAGGTGGCCTGCCAGCTGCCAGCTGCCCCGCATGCGCTCCGGGAGCTCCCGGTCTCAGTCTGGATCCCGTGAGCACACGGGATTCCCGGGTTCCGCGAGATGCCTGGTGGCGCGCGCTCCCGGCTCACCGGTCTCAGTCCGCTCTCTCGCGGGTGCCCTCTGTGAGTGCGCCCGCTCCCCCCGTGCAGGTGGCTGCCGCTTCCCGGCGCCCGAACGCGGCGGCTCCCTCCCCCTTCCGTTTATCTTCCGATATCTGTGCCCGGTTTCACGGCTCCCCGCTTCGTACCTCAATACTCAGCGCTGGAGATGTTCATTTGTAGAGATCCAGATGTATCTTCCTGCGTCTCAGGCTGATTCCGTGGTTGTTTAGGCTGGTCTGGTACCTATCCAGCTCGACTCAGGGGACCTGTGAAAAAGGGGTCCCCTACTCCTCCGCCATCTTAACTCGTCTCTTGTACCTGAAATAGTATTTAAAAACACTCAGCTCAGCCTCTTCTACAAAGTGAGCCAATGCTTATAAACAAGGCTAAAATATTCCCTTACCGGCGATGACTTCCCAGCCATCGTAGTGTTTAACTGGTATGACTGTGACTTACATTAGTCAACATTTGCAGAGAAAGAACTTAGTGCATCCAGGGGGCACTTCATGTTGAAATTAGTTTGTGACAATGAGCTACTGTGTTTTATACTGTAGTCCAAGGGAACGGTGCCAGACATCTCTAAGGTGTCTAGCAGTTCTACAATTCTGATTTTAAGTGGTCTGTGTGCTTCAGAGATTTGGGCAGGAGAAGGGCAGGAGTCCAGAGACTGTGAACACTTCTGTTACCTGTGCTGACCATGGAGCAGGTAGCCTTCTGTGGGCATCATTTTGATTTCTTGGTACTCTTGTGAAAGGTGCTTTTGTCTCAAATTCCTCCATTTAGGAGCAATTATAATGATAAAAGTAATGTTTATCTTATATCATCTGTGGGCCCTGATCCTGGGCTCCCAGGGAAGCTATCCTTTAACATTTTACCCGGCTCAAAATGACTGGGCAAAACCTCAAAGCATGGGCCCTATTTCTGCCCCAAGCACATGTTGTACATCTGTTTCGAGAAGAAAACAATAACCAAAAATGCCAACATGAAGATAAGAAAAAATCAAGAACCTCTTTGGCTCCCATAAGATTAAAGTCATACTGACATGTACATACTGAAAATGCATGAAATCATTGCATGTCCTAAAGCCCAAGCCTTGGAGGGTCTGAGAGCCACTGACCTTGCCCAGAACCAGGCACACCCCAGCAGGGAGGGCTGGTGCAGAAAGGGAAGGGGCAGGACGCTGAGGGTGGTCTGCAGCTAGAGGGGTCCCTGGAAGGGGCCAGGTGTGTGGGGGGAGCCCGGCCCACGACCCCACCCATGCCTGTGCTGGGTGTTGAGTAGAGGAGGCGCCTCTTGGACCCCCTGCACTTTCAGGGTTCCAGGGGCTTGAGGGCGGGTTGCCCGGCATCCAAGGGGCTAGGGCACCACCCTCCCCGACCAATCACCGCTTGGGGGTGGAGCTACGTCTCTGTGGGCGGTCCCAGAGTTGCAGCGGGTTGCAGACCTGGGGCAGAAGAAGGGGCACTGGGAGAGAGAGAGTTGCCCTGCGGAGGTCCGGGCTGGTGAGTGAGCAGCATGCCCCGGGGTGGGGGTCGGGGGGTAGGGTGCGCCCCAGGTGGGAGGCAGGGTTCTGGAAGGGCACGTGGAGAGGGTTCATTGTGGGGACTCAGGTGAGTTTTCTTTTTCCCTTTAAAGTCTCTTCCGCCCCATGTCCTCAACTGGCCTTATTCCCCATACCCGTGAACTCCAGGGCGCCCACTCACCTGAGCTTTTGTGGGATGGGTTGCAGAATTTCAGGGTTTCCCCTGTTCCCCGGGAAGAGTGCGGGCAAGGACCTCACAGAATCCCCACCTTCAGTGGGGTGTCCCCCGGTTCTCTGACACAGTGCAGGTGATGCATCTTGAGCAGTACCCCGAGTTCAGCAGGGTGTGCCCTGGTCCCCCAGGCACAGGTGTGGCAGTAGCAAGCCCCAGAGCCATCCCCCAACTTCAGCATTATGCCCCGTGTGCCCCCGAGTTAGTGGTAATTGGCTGTTAGAATCATGCAGGAAAATCCTCCAGGTGGGGGCCTGGAGGCGGGCGTAAACCAGACCCCACTCTAGTTGCATTGGGAATAGACGAATTGAGGGTTTCTTTAGAAGAGTAAGTCTGCTTTCCAGAAAAGGCAAGGTCATTGGTCTATTGAGAATGAAGATAATTAGTGCTAAACAACAAGTATGTGTTGCCCCTTCGTCCAGAAACCGAAGCAGGTGTGCAGGCTTTAGGTCAGAGGTGCCTTCTTCTCCCCAGCTGACAGCACTTCTCTGCTCTGGCTCCATGAGACTCGAGGTTTTGAACGTCAGCATCTGAGTCAGGGAGGCAGCTTGTCACAGGACGCCAGTGTTCAGAGAAAACACAGCTATTTTGGCATAATGTCCTATCTATGTCAGGACTGGAGGTAAAACCTCTCATTATCCCAAAACCTCCTGGGCTTTTCTCTTTTCTCTAGTTGAGCCACAAAGTAAAATTGAAGTAGCTGTCAGCATTCTGGGTTTGGTGCAAGAATTACTTAGTTTCCCTGCAGGTAGAACTTTGCAGGGGATCACAATTTCTCTGTCCATTTATTGCTTACAAATGTATTTTGACTATCTGTTTCCTAGGAACCCTCTTTTATTAGAAAGGGAAGGTGAGATTCACTCTGTGCCTGTTTGTAACATCTAATTTGTTCCTTCGTCTAACAATGTTTATTCAATTGGGCCTAAGATATGGTTGAGTGGCCAGCATCTAGAGTTAGGTGGCTTTTTTTCATCTGATACAGACTTGGATGATGTCATTTGACAAAGGTGATGTTTCATCATTGATTAGTTTATTCACCAGAAGAGTTAAAATTAGGGTGGAGGGAAAATTCAAAATTATCCAAATGGGCCTGTTCCTGTTTAAAAGTTGAGCTTGACTTTCTAGTTTTACTATTATCTCGATATGTTGAGGTGCCATATTCTGTCTGTAGTTTCTTTGGTGGTGGAGTCAGAAGGAGAGTCTGGGAATTCTTTTGGATAGTGGCATGCTGGTGGCTTCAAGGGGCTTGGCGTCAGGAGCCTTGGGGTGAATTCTGCAACTGCTTGCCTGACCCTGGGTGCATCTCGCAGAGGTTTTGTTTCCTCTTATGAAATTGCCAGCAGATAATGTTCTGCTTAAAGGGGAACCCTCCCATCCTGTTGGTGGGAATGCAGAGTGGTGCAGACAGTCTGGGAAACAGTGTGGGGGTTCCTCAAAAAGTTAAACATTGAACAACCACATGATCCAGCAATTGCTCTCCTAGGTGCTTACCCAAAAGATACAAAAATGCACATTCGAAGGGGGTACATGCACCATGATGTTTATAGCAACAATGTCCACAGTAGCCAAACTATGGAGAGAATCCCAAAGTCCATGCACTGATGAATGGATAAAGCAGATGTGGGATACGTATATATATGTATATGTGTGTGTATATATATATATATATGGGAATATGACCCAGCTTCAAAAAGAATGAAATCTTACCATTTGCAAGGATGTGGATGGATCTAGAGTGTATTAAGCTAAGCAAAATTAGTGAGGAAAGACAAATATCCTATGCTCTCACGCTTGTGGAATTTCAGAAAGAAAACAGATGAACAGAGTTGAGGGGTGATGAGAAAGGCAAACAAGGAAATAGACTCAACCTTGGAGAACAAACTGAGTGTTGCTGCAGGACAGGGGCGTGGGGGGAAGAGTTAAGTGGGTGAGGGGTATTAAGGAGGGCGCTTGTGATGAGCACTGGGTACTGTATGCAGGTGAGGAATCACTAAATCCTACCCCTGAAGCGAATATTCCATGGCATGTGAACTAACTGGAATTTAAGTAAAAGAAGAAAGGAAAAAGTGTTCTGCTTCATGAAGAGTGAGGTAAAATTGTAGTGATTTGGGCTGTACTGTTCTATAGATGATAGTTGTAAAACACCCTGTTGTAAGATACACTAGTTTCTTATGACATAAGGAGTCCTCAGAAAGCTGCAATGAAAGATTCAGATCTCAGAGCATGTTCATGTTCCACTGATATGTTACAGTTTGCACAGGTAGGACCGAAGGAGAGAAAGGCAACAGAAGGGGAAAGTAGGTGTGAACCTTTCATTAGTTAGCATTATAGCTTTCTCATGAAAGCCTTGCGCCAGTGTGATTTTGCAAGAAGAGGGGGAATCCGGGAGCTTTGCAGGAGACGGGGGAGTTCCAGGTCTGGGTAAAGCTGACAGGGGTCCCAGAGGAGAGCTGAATGCATTCTGCAGCAGGGTGTGGGCAGGGTGGGCTCCAGGGGTGGCTGTGGGTCTCCTGTGTGAGAGTTGTGACAGGTGAGGGCTGTGTGCAAGTTCCTGGCTGAGGACAAGTGAGGCACAGGTGGAGAGCTGGCAGAAAACCTTTTTCTGGGCCTCCAGCCTCACCCAACACACACAGCCTCACCTTCTGTCCCTGTCACTCCAATTCAGACTTCTCAGAAGGCGAGTGAGAACACATCAAGAGCATTCTAAACAGAAGGGAAAGCATGTGCAAAGGCTCTGGGGCAGGAGAATTCCAGATATGTCCAGGAGCAGCAAGAAGGCCCTGTGGCCACAGGGGACAGCTTAGGACATGACCTCAGGGAGGTGACAGAGGGCGACAGAAAGCCATTCCAGGGCTATAACCCCATGAGACCCTGTTTCACTAGGCCATCGTGGCTACAGCGTTGAGAACAGATGACAGAGGGTTGAAGATGGCAAGGCAGGTCAATGACGAAGCTTTTCCAGGAACTCAGGCACTGTGGACCAGACAGGTGGCCTTGGATGGAGTGGTTAGACCTATTCTGGGTCCATTTTGAAGATGGAGCTCACAGGATTTGCTGATGAGTTAGCTATTAGGAGCAGGAGAACGGAGGAATTGGGGTAACTCCCAGCTGTTGTGGGTTGTCCTGATCGAGGGGAAGGAGAGGGTTTCTGGGGGTAAGGAGGTAGTCCGTGTTCCGCATGCTGAGGAAGGTGCCTTTCCCGGTGGATCTGCTGAGGTTTGTGTCTGGGAGAACCTTTCACATCTCCTCCCTCAGCAATGCTCAAGTACAAGTATCCCCCAGCTTTTAAACGTTCACAGTAAGACGCTTGGCTTTCTTGAAAGAACTACGTTATTACCCAGCTTCAGTGAGAGGAAGAGACCTAAAGAGGATTTCCCTCTTATGAAAAAAGGTGAACAGTGAGAATCGCGTTCAGCATCTGTTTTGGGGAGAAGCACGACAGAGGCGGCGTGCACCCCAACCAGCTCCTTCCGCTGGGAACCGCTCTCCGCATCCAGCCACCAGCACTTTGAATTGTGTCTGTGAGCCTCTGCTGTGCTTTATCTTCATTTATGCTGGGCCTCCGTTAGAAACTTGTGTCCTGAGGCCTAAGAAAAGCCAAAGAGAAGGAATCTTGGAGTCTGAGCACACTGTCCAATTTTTCCGTGTAAATGAACGGTCATCCCTTCTTTACACCATTTCTGCTGTGCAAGGTTTCTCAGAAGCCCTGTACTTTCAAAGAGCAGGGAAACCTATACCCCATGCTGCGGGGTTAGTTTTAGTCTCCATGCTGGACAGAACATTTCATGACTGTCGGATTTTCTCACTCAAACATTGAGACTTGGACCACCTTCACCCGTTTCTACCACCCCATCCCCGAATCTGGCACCTACCAATCTGCTCTCAGTATCTATGTGTTCAGTATTTGTTTATTCCACGTGGAATGTACATGAGAGCATCTGGTATTTGTCTTTCTGTGTCTGAGTTACTTGGCATAAGGCCCCCAAGGTCTGTGTTTCCATGTCTGGTTATTGTGAATAATGCTGCAGTGAACGTGGGAGTGCATCTGTCTTTTTGAGGCAGTATTTTTGTGTTCTCCAAATCAATACTCAGTAGAGCCATTACTGGGTCATGTGGTAGTTGTATTTATTTTTTCAGGAACCTCCATACCGTTTGTCACAGTGGCTGCACCAATTTCCATTCCCACCAACAGCGCACAGTGTCTCCTCGTCTGCACGCCCTTGACCCCACCTGGTGTCTGTCTCTGGGACAATTGCTGTTCCAACAGTTGTGAGGGGATAGCCGATTGTGGGTTTGACTGATGTTTCCCTGACGATGCTCAGTGATGTCGAACAACTTTTTCTGTCTGTTGGCACCTGTGTGCCATCTTTGGACAGTATCTATTCACATATTCACCCCATTTTTTATACAGTTTTTTTTTGTTTTGATTTGTATGAGTGTTGTGTGCATTTTGGATATTAGCCTCTTCTCACACATATGATTCGCAGATATTTTTTTCTTATTGGGTCAGTGGCCTTTTAAGTTTTTGATGGTTTCTTTTGCCGTGTGGAAGATTTCAGTTTGATGTTGTTCCACTTGTTTATTTTTGCTTTTGTTGCCTTTGCATTTGGTGTCCGATCTGAAGACTCTTTGCCAAAACCAATGTCGAGAGACTTAGTACCTGTGTCTTCTTGGAGGTTTATGGATTCGGGTCTTATGTTCAAATCATTCATCCATTAAAAATTTTGTGTGTGGTGTAAGAAAGTGACCCAGTTATATTCTTCTGCATTTAGTGTCCAGTTTGCCTGTTACCGCTCACTGAAGAGACAGTCCTTCCCTCATGGCATATCTTCTGCTGCTGTGTCGTAAGTTAGGGTCATCTACGTGTGGGTAAGTTTCTGAGCTTTCTGTTCTGTTCCACTGACCTGGTGTCTGTGTTTCTGCCAGTACCATCCTGTTTAGATGACAACAGCTTTGTAATCTAGCTTGAAATCCAGGAGTGTGTTGACTGCACCTTTCTTTCTCCAGGTTGCTTTGGGTATTTGGGGTCTTTTGTGATTCCATACAAGTTTGAGGACTGTTTTCTATTTCCTCGAATAATGCCACTGGAATTCAGATGGGGATTTCATCACATCTGTCGATTGCTTTGGGTGCGATGGACATGTTCACATAATTAACTCTTCCAGTTAAGGAGCATGGCGTATGCTTCCATTTGTTTGTGTTGCCTTCCAAATCTTTGACCCATACATTCTGCCCCCCTCGACACACATGTTTTTCATTTCTTTTCTGCCATGTGTTGAGTGTACTATGTCTTTCTCATTGTTGGTTACTTTTATTCCTAGATTTTTTTTTTGATGCAATTGTAAATGGCATTGCTTTTTTAATTTCTCTTTGCGAAAGTGTGTCATCAGTATACAGAAATGCAAGAAGTTGGGTCATCTGGGTGGCTCCATAGGTGAAGCGTCTGCCTTCTGCTCAGGTCAGAGTTCTGGGATCGAGCCCCGTGTTGGGCTCCCCGCTTAGCGAGGGTCTGCTTCTCCGTCTTTCTGACACTCCCCCGGCTCGTGCTTTTTCTCTTCCTGTCAAATAAATAAATAAAATCTGAAAAAAAATAAAGACAACAGGTCTCTGTATATTGACTTTATATCCTGCAGCTTTCTTGAATTTGTTTATTCTAACAGTTTTTTTTTTTTTTTTTTTTTGTGGAATCTTTTGGGATTTCATGTCATTTGCAAATAGTGACCGTTTTCCTGTATGGATTTCATATCTTTCTCTTTTTTTAAAATGATGTTAGTCACCCTACAGTACTTCATTTGTTTTTGATGTAGTGTTCCAGGATTCATCGTTTGCATATAACACCTAGTGCTCATTATGACACGTGCCCTCCTTAATACCCATCACCAGGATAACCCATTCCCCTACCCCTCCCTTTCTGCAACCTTCAGTTTGTTTCCCAGTGTCAATAGTCTCTCATGGTTCATCTCCCCCTCTCATTCCCCAACTTCACTTTTCCCTTCCTTCTCCTAATGTCCTCCATGCTATTCCTTCCATTCCACATAGGAGTGAAACCATATGATAATTGTCTTTCTCTGCTTGACTTAATTTCACTTAGCATAATCCCCTCCTGGTCCATCCACGTTGGTGCAAATGGTGGGTATTCATCCTTTCTGATGACTGAGTAATATTCCATTGTATAGATGAACCACATCTTCTTTGTCCATTCATCTGCTGAAGGACATCTTGGCTCCTTCCACAGTTTGGCTATTAGGGACATTGCTGCTATGAACATTGGGATACAGGTGCCCCTTCTTTTCATTACTCTGTGTCTATGGGGTAAATACCCAGTAGTGCAATTGGTGGGTCGTAGGATAGCTCTGTGTTCAACGTCTTGAGGAATCTCCATATTGTTTTCAAAAGTGGCTGTACCAGCTTGAATTCTCACGAGTAGTGGTAGAGGGCTCCCCTTTCTCCACATCCTCTCTGACTTTTTTTTATTTCCTGTCTTGTTAATTTCTTCTCAAGATTTTATTTATTTATTCCACAGAGATAGAGACAGCCAGCGAGAGAGGGAACACAAGCAGGGGGAGTGGGAGAGGAAGAAGCAGGCTCATAGCGGAGGAGCCTGATGTGGGGCTCCATCCCATAATGCTGGGATCACGCCCTGAGCCGATGGCAGACGCTTAACTGCTGTGCCACCCAGGTGCCCCCGGCCTTGTTAATTTTAACCATTCTAACTGGTGTAAGGTGGTATCTCATTGTAGTTTTGATTTGTATTTGCCTGATGGCAAGTGATGTGGAGCATTTTTTCATGTGTCTGTTGGCCATTTGTATGTCTTCTCTGGACAAGTATCTCTTTGTGTCTTCTGCCCATTTTTTGGGTGTCGAGTTTGAGGAGTTCTTTATAGATCTTGGATACCAGCCCTTTATCTGTAATATCATTTGCAGATATCTTCTTCGATTCCATAGGTTGCCTTTTTGTTTTGTTGATCGTTTGCTTTGCCGTGCAGAAACTTTTTATCTTGATGAAGTGCCAATAGTTCATTTTTGCTTTTATTTCCTTTGCCTTTAGAGACGTGGCTTGCAAGAAGTTGTTGTGTCCAAGGTTGAAGAGTTCTTTTGATTTTGATATGAGACAGGAATCCATTATCTTTCTTTCCTGATTGCATTCGAGTCCTCTGTCTTTCTTGGTGAGTCTAGCTAAGTTTGTCAGTTTTGTTTATCTTTCCAAA